>NC_081405.1:347666734-347966734 GCF_030272615.1 Cryptomeria japonica | reverse complement strand
GGAATTGCATGCTCGGTGGGACTAAAATGAGAGAACTCATATAATCAAGAGGCATGATCAACAATCCTAAATTTAATAATCCCTCTACTATGTAGGTATCTAATAAGCATAGAATCAATGGTGAACTCTATTTTCTTACCCTACCCACTGTGAGTAATCTAATATATGGAAAGAAGAATGGATGATAAAGAAGACATGAAGTATATCATTAAATGTGTCATCATCAGTAATAATATATTTATTTACAATAACACTCATATAAGTGTTATTATCCATCAAGATGTGTGGTAAAGTGCAAGACTCATATGAAGAGAAAATACCCATAGATGAAGCCATGCGATGAGAGGCTCCTGAATCAAGAAGCTACCTATTAGACTAAATATGTGTGGATGAAAAGAGAGTATAGCCCTTCATCATGTATTTTCCACATGCCATAGAAGTGGACCTAGAATGTGCAAGTCATCAAGTGGTAGAAGAAGATGAAATAGATGAAGGTGGATCAATAATATGCTTTAGGAGAAGGTTCTAAAGCTCATCAATATTCTTTGTATAACACCAATACTTATTATTTTCTATCTTAGTGCAATATTCATACTTTGATTTATCCTTCTTAGATGAAGACCTCTTAGAAGAGGAAGAATCGCGTGGTTATGTGTCCTTGAGTTGCTCATGTGACTTGGAATCCTTGTGTTTTTGGTTCCTGCCTTTGCCATGTGAATCCTTCCGATCTATGGTGCCATAGGATGCAAGAAAAACTTATAATTTGGTAGACTATAATAAACCCATTTGAATCAATTTTGATTTCTCTCGAGTGCTCATTGTGAAGAAAACTCATCAAAATAAACATAAATATTGCCTTTTGTATTAATTTTTAAATAATTACTTTTTTTTTGCTCGGTAATAAGATTTTATTTTATTCATTTTCTAGAACAGAGTACATCATCATTTACAAGATAAACTTCTAGTCACCAGAAAACCACCTAGAAAACCACCAAAGAACAAAACCATCTATCCATGCTTGACCATCCAACAAAAAAACCACCCTACCCAAATCCCTTTACAACTTTGTTGAGCTCAAAAATTCGCTCAAAGAAACAGTTTATAGTTTTTTTTAAAGAAAACATAGAATGACAAACCACCATCTTGTTCTAGTCGATTAATAATAAAATTTATAACAATATAGGGCTAAACCCCCAAGATGCAAGTCTAAATAAATAAAACATTGTAAAATTTAATTGCAGAAAAGGAAATTCAGTTATTGGCACCATGCGAGTTCTTAGGTTTTCTCCTTCCATTTGCTCACCCACAACCTTCCTCTTATGTGGTCGAAGCTCTCTGCGCCCCGAACTCTCTACTTCTGCCTTAGCCTTCTCAATCAACACTTCCACTCCCATCAATTGCACAAAGACTTTTAGTGCCTCCCAACCATGTTTGG
This sequence comes from Cryptomeria japonica, assembly GCF_030272615.1. NCBI lineage: Eukaryota > Viridiplantae > Streptophyta > Pinopsida > Cupressales > Cupressaceae > Cryptomeria > Cryptomeria japonica. Next base: position 347,965,299 of record NC_081405.1, on the reverse strand, counting down.
CCTCCTCTCTGCGATGAGCTTTGAATCGCCCCTCTGACCAACGTACAAAGGGAATAGATTTCCCAAACAACTCATGCTCTTCATTTTGTACTCCTTCACATATATAAATTCCTTCACCTAGTATCAATCACTCAATAATTGATTCCATTCCATCCAGATAATCTCTATGCACAATTGACTCCATTACCCACTTCACCGTTTCCTCCAACTCACCCAAATCTAGTCCCCATGCCATGATTAATGAATAAACATCCATGTTTATTCGATACCTATGTTTCAAATCACCAAACACCTTACCCAATATCAACTACACACATTTAACCAGTCTATCATCTTTAAATAGAAACATTCCCTTCAATCTCCTTTTAGTCACACCACCGAAGAAAGGGTACAATTGCTTTCTTGTCTTTAGAGTAAAATTCTTCTCCATGCTTTCTTTGTTGCAATAGTGTCACCACCCTACTTTGCACCTACTCAAAGGCTTCTTCAACATGAAAAATTTAGTTGAAACATTGAGAAAAGAGGGTATACTAACTTTAAACACAACTGCCACTACAACTTCAGCCATAAATGCAGAGTGTCCTCTTTACTCCGTCGCCCTCCTTCACATAACTTCTCCAGACAATGCAGTCATTTTGGTCTGTCATTAACATTTTCCCATTAAATATTGCGAACTAATCACCTATTCAATCACAAAACTCCTCTAAAGAAATTTGCCTAAAATCTCCAGTCTTTAATTTGCCAACCACTCCAAACCTTAGAGCCCATTTTGATAAGGTGTTAGCATTCATATTCCCAAATCTCCTTACATGGCTAATACAAAAATCTTTGAAAAATGCTAATTCTTCCATTATTTTAGCAATTAGATTTTGGAGATGCCAAGCATTGATTCTCCCCTTGATAATGTCCTGAATGATTATTAGGGAGTCACCCTCTAAATGAATTTTTAAAGCTCCCAAATTCTTGCCAAATCTAATAGTCATTAAAGCTACTAAAGCTTCGGCTACATTGTTTGTTCCATTGTCCAACTTCTCCACCCCCAATTCCAATACGTCCCCTTTCCAATCTCGAACAATGAAACCTGCTCCTAACGGCCCAAGGTTCCCTTTAGACGCTCCATCAAAATTTATTTTCCACCATTCCTCCATCGATTTTTCTTAGGCAACCTCAATTAGCTCTTTTAAAGGTGAATTAACCCAGTCAAGCCTCTTAACGACCCTAAGTTGAATTCTCGACCATTGTGCTGTATTCGTTTATCCTCCAATGTAAAGGGAACCCCCGAATTAAAAAATTGAGAATTTTTCGCCCCAACCACTTCCTCTATAGCATGATTAATTCTCAACCTTAATCTATCAACCGATTCCTCCTTTTCTAAAAAAATTATCCTGTTTTTTTCTTTCCAGATTTCCCATACTACAATAGAAGGGCAAACCTTCCATATGTAGGAGAAAGTCAAATTTTTCCTCTCTAAAGGCCATCCTTAAAAAACTAAATCTTTAATCCATCCAGAAGCGGACCCTGCCACCCCAGCGATCTCATCAACATCTCCCAACATAAAGACGCCACCCTACATTATAGTAATAAGTGATCAACCACCTCATTTTCCTCTGCAAACATAAAACATTTATTTGGTCCATAAAAACCCAATCTTTTTCTCCTCTCCCCTATCAGAATGTGTCCCCTAATCACCAGCCACACAAAGGTCCCTGTCTTAGGTAAACATTCTTTCTCCCAACATAAACTAACCGACCACTCCTCACCCCCTACTCCTGCATCCAAAAATTGATACCCTAGTTTGACCTAATATTTACCATCCATAGCTCCACACCACACCACTTTATCCTCCTTGTTCGCTCTCAATATATTTCTTGAATTAAAGATCTACTGCATTAAAGATCGCTATCATTCAAAAATTTCAAAATTCTGAAGAGATTTCCAACCCCATTTGCCTCCCAAAGCATCCCCATGAAAAACTTAATAGTCACTTATCTTTTCACCCCAACTCTGAAGGAACCAGAGGCTTAGATCGTGTAATTCACCATTCTCCTTCAAAGCTAGAAAACCATCCCAAGAATCATCCCATAACTTCGTTTTCATACCATTTCCAATTTGCCAAGTGATATGATCAACTATAACCTTTCGGTATGAAATAATGAAGTTCCAAATTGCTGAGCCAGAAGGGGGTTTGTGTATGGTAAGAATCCTATTGTCTTCCATAGAGTCTAGATATTTAGCTTTTAAGATCCTAACGCACAATTTAGAGGGTTGGGAGCAGATGTTCCACACCAATTTCGCACCCAAAGCCTCATTCACGATGTTCTAGTCTCTTAGACTCGCTGCCCTTTTATCCTTCACCATACAAATCTTCTCCCATGAGAGAAGGGGTATTTTGTCTTGATCATTTGCACCATTTCAAAAGAATTTCCACATTCTCTATCCAACTACCTTTATTATTATTTTTGGTATCCTAAGGCACATCATTGAGAATATAGGGATATCAGAAATTATGGATTTTAACATCATAATTCTTCCAACCGAAGTCAACCACCTACTTTTCCATCCATCCATGTGTTTCAAACAACAGTCCACTATCCCCTTCCACACTGCAAATTCATTTTCTACCCCAAATAGTGGAATACCCAAATATTTTTCCGAGAAGAGAGCCCAATTTCATACCCAGAATAGAACAAATTTCTCTTTGTTTTTGACAGCTAGTGTTAACAAGAAAATCTCATATTTTCTCCAATTGATACATTGCCCAAAGGCTCTACTATACTTATCTAGAACCTCTTTCATTACCCTGGCTTCCCTAAAAGAAGTATCCCCCAATAGAAGAGCATCATCAACAAAGTGAAGATGGGAAAGAGTATCAATACATTCTACCACCTTAACACCCTTCCAAATTCCATCTCTCCTTTTTGGGGATATCAGCCTTCCCAAAGCTTCATCCATGATGATATATAAGAAAGGTGAGAGTGGGTCCCCCTAATTGAATCCTTTCTCTGAGTCAAAAAAACCTCAAGGGCTACCATTCACTAAAACCAAAAAGTGAGGAGTTTTTATGCAACTTTCAACCTAGTTCACCCAAGCAACACAAAATCCAAACTTCCTAAGCACTTTTTAAATAAATTTTATGTCTAGCTCATCATACGCCTTCTTGACATCCAACTTTACCAGCATTCTTTCATTTCGAGCAATTTGTATGGAGTGTATCACCTCATGAGCAACAATTGAGCGATTCGGTAAAAATCCACTTTGTTCTAGAGAGATCACCACATCGAGAACACCCTTCAATCTATTGGCATCACCTTTGAAATGACCTTATAGACCGTGTTGTAGAGAGAGATGGGCCTAAAATCATCAAAGGAGAGAATTTCACATTTCTTAAAGGATAAGAGCAATAAATATATTGTTAGAGTAATCTTTTATTAACTAATAATTATTTATTTAATTATTAGTCTATTATACTCTATGCTTAAGCTAAACTTAGGAATCTTATCATTTTTTAGGGTTTCGAGTATCCTCTTATAAGGATTCTCTCTTTGTATTTTCATAACAATTGTAATTATTGAATTGCATTCTTGTTGCACAATCAATATGACTCCTCTTTTTTAGATCTCTGAATTCTGGCCTCCATAGTTTTTTTGCTTCTCTCCTTTTGTGACAGGTTTGCATGCAGGTGATCTTTGGGAGCTGTAGAGTTGATTTTTCCTCAACTCCAATATGGTATCAGAGCTCTAGATTTGCATGCCCCTATTCTCTTCAGGAGAGATTTTGGGCCTTGTTCTTCAGATCTGTGTTTTTTGGGGTTTGTGCAGTTGCTTTTTTCCATTTCTGGGGGTAGTTGATTTTTTGGTACATTTTGGTGCCAAAAGGACCTCAGAGTTGGATTCAAAAGGCTGATTCCATGAATTTTAATATAATTTGCCTATTTTCGGTGACAGGGGCATCTGGGGCATTTTTTTAATTGGCACATTTTTTCGAGGCACGAAAATTCCTATGGCTATACCTGCAAATGTGTCAGAAAATTTTCGTCAATTTTTTTTTTACCCTCTTTATGCCCTACAAGAGGGTTTTTTTTCCTTTTGGCTGTAACTTGGTCATACAGAGGCGCTTTAAAAAAAAACCTTATATCGTCGGAAAGCTCTTTCCGAGCTGTATCCAGATCTGGAGGTTTAAAATTTTGATTTTGCCTTTTTAATGGTATTTTTTTTCTGTCAAAGCCAAAGGTTCCTTTTTGTACTCCGGGATACATAACTTGAGCATCCGAACTCTGTTTTTTGAAAAAATTATATCATTGGAAAGCTTGTTCTGTGTGCTTTCCATTCATATGAGTTTTCTTTCTGGATTCTACTCTAGGTATATTTTATTCAGTTTTTTGCTTTTCAGCACTCTGGTGAATATCTTGGATGTTTCAGGTCCTGGGATCTCTTTCTTTGAGTAGGATGTCTCGTCTTTGGCTATTATTTTTGTTTCTAGTCTTTTGTCTCTTCTGATTATTGTCGCATTTTATTTATGCAAACACACTAAGATAAAGTGTCATCATGCATTTTATACTTGGGATCTTACACATCTTGTGCCTTATTTTATATGCACTACTTATAAAGTGCCATGGGGGGTTTGATGTTTGCCTTTTGTTTTCCATCTACCTTTGTCACGTGAGTGTTCCTTCCATGACATTAGCCTTGTTGTGTGTGTCAAGTGAGTGTTCCTTCCATGACACTATGTACTTTCTCTGCACCTTTGATGTTCCTGGTTCTTCATCATGTAGTTCTTGTTGGTCATTCTTTTCAGTGTACTTGTCCCTCTCCCTTTTCAACATTATGGGGAGGTTTGTCTTGTTGGTTCTAATTTTTCCTTGGTTCGATTGATCAACTCTTTGAGCTTTGGTGTTTCATGCCATTTGTATCTTCGAGTTCACTTGTTTGCCTATGTTTGCCATCTGATTCAAGTAGTGTCATTTGAGGGCACTCATGCCGATTATAGTCTTCTCTACCTGGTCATGTTCTATTTCAGTGGAGGTTCATCAGATCAGCAGTTACTCTTCGACAATGTTTGTAACTATTTCATGCTTCAGTGGTGTTCTTCATTCTCTTCTTTTTGTTCCTATCTTCTGGAACATTCTTGTTTAGAGGCTTCGTAGTCCTTCACTTGATATTTCATCTCTTCTTGGAGAGGAGTTTTGTTCCCATGGGGTTTTCTCCCTTTTCTCCACTTTACAGAGACTTTATTGTACTTGGGTACCTCATCAGGCCTAGTTGCCAAGACCCATTGTTGCTTTCTTGCATTTTTTACATGCTTTTTTAGTCCTTAGTTGTTTTTTAGCTACTCCCTAATTTCATCTTAAGGGGGGGGGGGGTGTTAGAGTAATCTTTTATTAGATAATAATTATTTATTTAATTATTAGTCTATTATACTCTATGCTTAAGCTAAACTTAGGAATCTTATAATTCTTTAGGGTTTTGAGTATCCTCTTATAAAGATTCTCTCTTTGTATTTTCATAACAGTTGTAATTATTGAATTGCATTCTTGTTGCACAATCAATATGACTCCTCTTTTTTGGATCTCTGAATTCTGGCCTCCATAGCTTTTTTGCTTCTCTCCTTTTGTGACAGGTTTGCATGCAGGTGATCTTTGGGAGCTGTAGAGTTGATTTTTCCTCAACTCCAATATATATTATTAAAATCTTTTAGAACAAAGCCACCCACTCTTGACTCTTCCACAACCTCCCAAATATCTTTATCCAAGACCCCACAATCACTAGAGAAAAAGGGCCAGAAAACCATCTGGTTCAGGTGCTTTGTCTCCTCCTAAGCTAAAGAGAGCAACTTTAACTTCTTCCAAAGTGACAACCTTTGATAACAAAGCATTATGAGCTTCTGAAATACAAGGGGGAATTTCTTCCATAATTTCATCCACCTTGGGAATATCAATCTAATTACTCCTAAAGGCCTTAGAGAAGAAACATATTGCTTCATTATGCATTTCTTCCTTTTCCTTAAGGACATTTCCATGAATATCTTATATTGAGAATATTTTATTGCAGAACCTCCAGACCTTAATAGAATTGTGAATTTTTTTTTTATTGCAGTCCCCCTCCTTGAGCCATGTCTCCCTTGATTTCGGCCTCCAAAAAAATTCTTCTCTCGCAAAAACCTCTGCATATTGCTTATTAAGCTCTTTCTCTTTTAGAAAACCATCCTCTCTCATATCCCCTTCTATAACTTTTAGATGCAAATCCCCTAAGTCATATTCATGTCTAAGCTTTTCTGAGAAAATATTCTTAAACACCTCTTTGTTCCATTTCTTCAACCGCTTCTTGACACATTACAGTTTCTTGAAGAAAACAAAGGCTCTATTTCCTTCCCGTGGTGGTGCATTAGACCACCATTCAACAACTAACTCTAGAAAACTCTCATCTCTTAACCACATTTTTTCAAATTTAAACGGGCATCGATTAGGTACATCATCCTCTTGAATTCTCACACTGATTGGTTGGTGATCGGATCCCGTGATGGGAAGGATGTTAGCCAAAAAATTCCACTGAGAATCTACCCAACTCCCTGCAAGGAAAAATCTGCCCAGTTTTTTAGCTATATTTAAGAATCCACTTCTCCTATTTGTCCAAGTGAAATCCCCACTTTTAAATTGAATTTAAAAAAGATCACTACTGGTTACAAAATCATTGAAGTCCCTCTATTTTTTTATTTTGCCACCCCACCCCACCTCTCTTGTCAGATGGTCATAAAATGGAATTGAAGTCACCCCCAAAAGAAATAAGCTATCTCCATTAGTAGACAAAACCTCTGAAATAGATTCCCAAATCCCTCTTATTCCAGAAATATTGTTCAGCCCATAAACATTCATCATGTAGAGGTTTGAATGTAGTTGCTTAGTCAATACATCAATCCATTGCTAAGATTTTTCTGATATGATTACCTGTACTTCAGCAACTGCTTCTTTCCACAACAATCCTAAGCCTCCAGAAGCTCCTACTACTTCAATAATGTGACACTTCCAACTGCTAAAATGCCTACAAAAATAACCTACATTAGCCCCACTTAGTTTCAATTATTGTAAAAAAACCACATCCGATCTCATTTTATCAAGGCATATTTTGATCAATTGAATTTTATCAGGGGCATTGCAGCCCCTTTCATTCCACGAAAGGACTTTCATTGCTCCTAGGAAAAGGCATAGCCTTTTTTGGATCTAATTTTTTTGTTCGACTGCACTTCTTGCAATTTCCAGCTTCCTCCTTGCAGATTTTGGGCCTCATTTCTTCTTTTCTCCATCCTTCACCTTTACCTTCTTAGCCAACGTTTTCTCCAAAGATCTCTTCTCTATAATACCCATTTCCGCATTTAGTCCCATGTCATCCCTACATCCTATTTCATCATCTATTGGGGATTTTGATTCCAACTCTTCAAAAAAATTACCATCCTCTCTTGCATCCTCTAATGAACCCTCCAAATTCCTAATTGGAGAGATCTGAATATCTTTAAATATGGGATTGTCATCTTCAGTTCTTTCATCTATAATATAATCCTTGTTTGGAAGTGACCTTTCTAGAGAATCCTGATATTCCTCCATCTCCTCACCTGGTTTCTTCCCTCTTAAACCGTTCAAAAAAATCTTTGTTACACTTCAGTGGTTTGATGGATGACTTAAGGAACTTTCTCCAACTTCTATTCTTTGGGCCTTAAATTCCCCCCTTTTTGTGCTCTTCTTTGTATCATTGTCTATCTTCCCTAGATGGAAAATTTGTTTGTGCTCCAACTTTTTCTTATGACCATCATCCATCATATCATCATTTTGTTTGCACTCTTTCTCGGCAAACACAATATCATTACCTTCTTCCTGCCCGACATCTCTCCCTACCCGAGATTCATTGCTTATCAGAATAGACCCCAACTTTGAGCTACCAGTGACAGGACACCCTTTCTCCTTGTTATTATTCCATTCAGCTACCTTAAGAGCTTCCACTTCTTTATTCTTAGTCCACAAACCAAGGCTTCTTTCAAAATGTCTTAAACTCCAATCTTCCCCAATAGGTTGTTCCCTCCTTTTCGACATAACCTCCAAGAAGTCACTATCTTCAACTTGGAAATAACTCTCCTTTGATAGAAATAAATCTATTAGAGAATTTTGATCAAGGCCCTTTCCTTTATCCAACCACAAACATTCCCCTATAGGATGTCCAACCCCTCTGCATAAATTAGACATTTCGATCATTTCCTCTACTTCAATCAATTGTTTCCAAATGCCCTCCCCTATTTTTAGTTCCATCATTTGTGGAAGAGGATGATCTTCCTGCCGAAGGATGCAAATACGGGCATACATGTTATAGTCTTTACTTGCTATGGCCTCATCCACCTTAACAAAACTCCCCAATTTGTTTCTAATCAACTTTAGGGTTTTGGCATCCCAATACTTATGGGGCAAGTTATAAAGCCATAACCAAAGTGACACCTCCATTATTATTTTATTTTTGGGTTGAAGTTCAGAGTCCAATCCTTAAAAAAAAACCCTTAGCCCCCATGAAAAAAGAGCCACTGTTGAAAATTCATTTCTTGTCTTTGGTACTCGAACAAATGACAAGATAAAAGCCATTGGGTAGAGTTTTCAGAGCGATTGCTTTACCCCAGTGTTCATTACAACAATTACTAACCCTTCTAAATTTCGGCCAAGGTCCACTCCATTTCATAACAATGATCTTCTCCTTAAAGTGACTCACTAATTCATTCCAGGCCTGACCATCAACCATTAAAGAGACAACTGTGATATGCTTAGAGGTAGGGTTTACCTTGTCTGTTTGTTGTATGCCGCCTTGTAATTTTGGCCTCCAAAACTTATTTTCTATATTTCAAAAATTAACTGGTGCATTTGTTTGTAGATTTACAAAACCCCATCTATTCCTTGTGACCAATCCTTGCTGGGTAGATTTGTCAATCCCAGGATTGTGAGCACTATTGTAATTGTTTGTCGGAGCCTTCCATGCTTGGTGCAATGGTTGCCACAACTAGTTTTGAAAGCGACCTCCATTTCTTCGGTTGAAAGGCCACAAGATCTGCACTCTACCAGGTGCTCGAAATCCCTGCAACCTACGAAACCCTAGCTCCCTCCTCTCCGCCATACACTTATAAAACTTTTACTGATATATAAACCTTAGCAATTAATCTCAATTTTTAAAGAATTACTTTTATTCATATTTGAATTTTGATATATTTTGAAATTGTATTTAGTTTATTCTATTTTAATTTTTAACTTTGATTTAAGTTTGACATTTGTTTAATTATTTATATTTTTATAAAATTACAAATAATAATTAAAATCTATTTTAAATGATTTTATTTATAATAATTGATTTTATTTGAATATTACTTATAATAAGATGAATTAATAATTGAACTTAATAATATTTTTTACACCAAAGGTGTATCCTATATGAAGTTGAGCAACTCACTTCAAATATCAACGATGCAAAATGCTTTACATGAAATGCAAGACCATTGATGATTGGATGTAATTTTAATTTTTAATTGTCCAACGAAAATTTACATTAATTTTATATGAGGTGTCGTATTTTGATTTGACTTTAACGATGTCCGAACTATTTCTCCTCACCTTTTTTAGTAATTACTTTTTTGTCCTCCACATCTGTGAGAACAGGATACAATTTTTTAGCCGTATATATCTACCTCTCTATTCCCTGTGATGTGTACTATCACGTCTATTCCTTATGCTCACCAAAATTTATTTTTCAGTACGATTTCATCTGTACATGTCTTTCGAATTAAATTAACCATCAGTAAATTGCCAAGGAGTTTTTCCATTTTGAATAAAACATGTACAATTGCCCTTTTCCCTCCGGAATGAGCATTTTTTTTTACAATATTATTGGTTTTTACGATTGTTCAAGCAACTTAGGTACGTAGTGCCACGAGTTGGATCTATCCTCCATAAATGCTAATTAGAGACAATATGATCTATCCTCCATAAATGAGAGTTACCTAGTTATTTTATTTTTAAAAACTTAATAACTTCTCCAAACTATGTGTATAGGTATTCTTTTTAAACATCTTTAAAAACGTTCTCTTCTAATTTATAGAAAGGTATCAATTTAGTTTGCCTTAAAAGAAATCTTTTACCATGTAGTATTTATTTATATTTATATTTTAATGATATAAAAATTTATTGTAAATTATTATAATCAAAGTTAAAACATATAACTATTATTTTGAATTATTTTTAAAATATTTAGATCTATATTTTTTATAAGATATAGTTAAGTAAAATTTTAACTTGAACATATATCTTTATTAATAGAGGATGAAATTTAATAATAGATTTATTTTTGAAAAAATGCATATAAAACAGTTTTTTACATGCAATCTCTTAATACTATATTTTTTGTTGCGTTGTCATTGCCATTGTGGTGTTTGTTTCTAGTAACATAGTTACCTGCCAACATGGACTTAAGACTAGAGGTGTTGAAATGGCCCAACTCCACTATTTTACTTGAGATTTTTGCTACATTATTATGTGTTGACTATCTAGGAGATGTTAGGACATTTATTATTTTGTATTGATTTTGGATAGAACATGATTTGTTTGATATGATACCATTTCATTTTGTGTGTTTTTTCTTGATTCAAAGATTTTGTTTCAATTGTGTTTAGATCCTTGACAAAATAAAATGATTTTACACGACCACATGTAGAAATCTTTTTTTTCCACCGTCCATGCAAAACTCTCCTTATTTTCTTCTCATCGGCAATTGTATAGGTGAAAGATTTTTATGCTGCTACATAATCTATTCGTAAAAAGCAAGGGTTAAAAATCATTGAGATGATCTTAAAAAAAGGTGCGTTTTACCATAGCAAAATTAATATTTTCACTTTTGTTTCTTATTTATTTAAACTTCAAAAACGGGCTTAACAAGGGGAACAATAGGGTCCTCTCCTTGGCTGGTAGGATTCAAGTCTGCCAGAAGATCCTTTCTTCCTACAGTATTTACTACTCCTCTGCTTGGATGTTCAGTAACTACCAAATTTTTGAAATCCAAAAATCTATCAGACGCTTCCTTTGGTCGGATGGCAAGGGTAAAAGAAAGGCCCACACGGTCAAATGGATCTAGTGCCACATAGACAAGAAACTTGGTGGGCTGGGTCTTAAGGATCTCAGAACACAAGGAATTTCCCTTGCTGCCAAATGGATATTTCATGCTTTGGAAGGACAAGAACCTTGGAAGATTCTTGTCAGAAATAACATTCAAAATGGTGTCCCCAAGCTTGCCAAATCTTGGAAAGCCCTCCCCTTGATCTGGTTGCAGGTGGTTTCTCTATGTCTGTCCAAGGCACTTGGGTATTCAAGTCCATCTGGAAAGCTTAGGAGCATGTGCACAAACTTATTGTCAACTCTAGCATTGACTATAGCAACACTCTGCATGGGGAGAGATCAATATGGTGGAGTCTCTACCATAATTCTAAACCCCTTGCCTTAACCCAAGGCTGTTCTGCTAGGTGCTGGTATAATAAGGGCATTAAGTATCTTATGGACATCTTGGAGCATGATAATCTTATTAGCTGGGAGGATCTTAGTGGTGAGTATAGCCTTCCTACCTCCCATAAGAGAACCTACAATATGATTAAAAGTGCTTGTGCTTGTCTCAACCTTCCCAAGAACACTGATGTTGACTCTCACAGATACCTCTCATTCCTTTGGAAGGATGGATCCCTCCTCTCCAAGATCAAAGCCAAGTCTATTTACAGATTGCTCAACTATGACACCTCGATGGTTGATCACATTAACTCCCTTTGGTATGTTGACTCAAGTACCTCTGCTTTGCAGAAAACCTTTGAGAAATTATGAAAGTCTCCCATCCCCCCAAGATCAAATGCTTCAGGTGGCAACTCATGCTGGATAGACTGCCTATTAAGAATAACTCAGCTTCTTATGACTTATGCTTTGTTTGTAGGAAGCCTGAGACTACACGACACATCTTTCTTGATTGCATTTTTACTAGAGAAGTTTGGTTGACATTTGGAATCTCTCTTACTGAACATGTTTGTACTCTTGATATAATTACTGGTTTCAGTCGTAGGCTTAAGAAGGATGCTAACCTATTTTGGCAAATTCTTTCTTCTTTCATTCTTTGGTTTATTTGGAAATTTCAAAATGAGGAAAAGTTCCAAGGCAATGATAGATCTCTTATTAGGTTTTTTAGAAAACTCATACGTTATAAAATTGCTGTGCAGGTCTGTTCTTTGATGAATGTGGAGAGGGAAAAGTTGTTGCGTTTCCTCAGGGATGGCCATGCAACTATGTTCATTTATGAAATGAAAGACGAATTTGAATGGGCAAGGATTGCAGAGAATTAGACTACCTTCGATGATGCGCTCAAGAAGCTGATCAAAGAACTCAAAGACAACAGAGGTCCCTACTTTGACAAGCTCGAGATGTTTACTCAGATCCTGGATGAGAAGAAGGTGGTGTGGATGGAAGGTCCACAAGGCTGGACCACGTGATTGGAGAGTCATGATGAGATTCTCCAATAGATGTTTATTATGTTGTTGTCACAATTAGTGTTTTCCTTAGTCTGCTGTCTCGAATACTATATACTGTTATATACTTTCCTTTTTGGCTCTTTTTGGTAGATGGATGACTGTATATTTTCAGTTGGTTAGTGTCTTTGACTTTACTGCTTGATGGTTGAGGCTCTGCCTCCCATGGTTTTTGTATAAACTCATTCTATTTTTGATCTCTCGATTATTAATACAAAAAAAAAAACATTTGAGAAAAGATTATTTTTTTATATATTTTGGACAAATTATTATTATGTATGTTTTATTGTTGATTTTATTTTTCAATAGGTTTTTCAAATTTTTATTATTTTTTAAGTTGAAATTGTTGTAGAATAATTATATGTTGATTTTTCTTAATTTATATAATATTTCAAATTTAAAAATAAAAAATAAAAAAGTAGTATAAAATTTAATTATTTAATTATTTATTCATTTAATAAATGTATTATTCATTATAAGTTTTAAATTTTATTAATATTTGGATTTTGTATTTAATTTATTTTATATTAATTTTTATTTAGATTTTAAGTTTATTTTTTTAATTATTTATCTTTTTATGTAATTACAAATAATAATTAAAATTAATAGAATCATTTTAATTTAAAATTATTTATTTTTTAAATCATTATTTAATATTAACACTTTCACAAAATGATAAATGATATATTAGACACCCATTTACTATGAAATAATCATTAAATTTATGAATAATGCATCGATATAATAGAAGAACTTAAGAAAATCAAAGCTAATGTCAATTAATTATAGAATGTACTTATCAACCCCAAAAATTACGTCCCTCAATGCTTTGACTACTACAAATAATGGTAATTTTGTCACTATCTTGATAAGGACCCATGTCTTTTCTCTATGCTTTTTAAGGGCATTTTAAACAAATATTCACTTGCCATTTGCCAAATTTTCATTTTCTAAAGAAAGATTATAGGTTTGAATTTTGTCGGGGTAGGGTACATATAACACATTTTTTTATTGCTTATAAATAAGAGTTTGAAGTAGTCCCATATGATGTAAGTTACATCAATCCCTCTTCTCCCCTTATCTCTCTATCGCTACCAATATCTCCCTTTCTCTATTCGTATATCTTTTTCTCTCCCTCTCTATCACCCCCTTCATGTTTCTATGTCTACTCTCTATTTCTCTCTCTACTTATCCATTTATCTCCCTCTCCCTCTTCCTCCTCTCTATGTCTCCATCTATCTCTATCACAAGTATCTCACCAACTATATCTCTTTATATCTCCCCCTCTTCCTCTATATCTCTCTTTGTGTCTCTCTCAAACTTCCTATTTGTCTCTATCTTTATCTCTCCCTCTGTGTCTCTCTGTGTCTGTCTATCTCTTTATATATTCATCTCCCTCTTCCCCTCTCACATTTATATCTATCTCTTTGCCTCTCCATATTTGTTTGTCCATATCTCCCTCTATCTCTACCTCATTGTTTATCCATCTCTTTTTACCCATATATATCTCCCTACCAATCGACCACATTACAACACTTGTATGCAAATAAATAGACCAAAAAATTCCTGAATTGACCTTCCAAACCTCTTCGATGTACCCATTGCACCCCAAGGTGCGATCGCTAGTTTTATTTTTTTGTATTAGATATAAGATATTCAAATTACATAGTATAGTTGTTCTTTCTGTGCTTCACATCAATGTTTTCTAATACATCATACTATAAATTTTGACTTCTATCTAATACAAAAAAAAAGATCATATAGGAACAACCAATCATGAGCATATAATAATGTTGTGAGATTTTGCCAAGATCAAGAGCTCAGTGAAATGTACAAAATAGAGACACAATATAGGACAAGAATAAACTGTATTCTCATCAATAGAAAATGATCAATAATAATTACATACAATGTAGATGAGCTTGCTTATATAGGCAAGGCTAGGGATATGTGAGCACACAAACATGACATGTGGCTCAATAAGAAACAAGGGTAGGTAGGAAATAGGTGTGGGTAGGTAGGAGAAATAATATAATAGTCCACATGAGGTGGATCACCCACTGAATGTGGAGTGTAACAACAAGATCAACACCATAAAAGGTGGAATTTCTCCTACACACACTATCCCAATGTGGCACAAACACCCAAGTGTCTCATACCCAAACTACTATGAAATGCATTTCCTAAGTAAACTTAAGTGTAATAATATCCAAGATGAATAATTATTTACACCAACACCCCCCCTTAAGTGCAACTTAGGGGAATGCACTTAAGTCAACAATGCAACTATGCAATGCAAGATGGGTCCCGACTACTAGGCCATGTTAGGTACCCATGTACAAATGCAAATGCATGCAAACCAATGCAATGAAAACTCTCACAAAGTGGGGAAAGAGAGAAAAACCCAATGGGAAAAAACCCTCCCCCAAAAGAGAGATGAAAAACATACAAGAGAACTCTCATAGAAGAATGTGAAGGACAAAACCCCATGTGAGGAAAAAGTCCCCGCCATATGAGAGAAGAAGAGAAGCTAGGAAGCCCCCCCTCAATGTGGAATCTGCACCAATGATAGAAGCTTGATGTATGAAGAAACTGCTCTATGAATGTCGAACAACATTCCTCCCCTTAGGAAGAAACAAAACCAAAGGTGTATCCATGGAGTCTCCCCAATCATGAAGGGAAGATGTATGAAGAAAACTCATGATGAAAGGAATCTCTGAAAAATGCTCAAGTGTCCCCATGTCGATGCTAAAAGAAACCTCCTCCAAAGGTGGTAAACTGTGCCACACTGCTAAAAAAGGCACTCCAAGATCTAGTGGAGATGGATGTAGAACATGTCACAAAGACTCACATGTCTCCTCAAAAAATAAAGAGACCTCCTCCAACTGTTGTACATAAGTATCCACAATCATGTCAACCTCGAAAGAATGATCATGTAGAGAATGAACAAGAGGGTTAGAGTGTGCCCTTGCAACAATCGAAGAAGGATCACCTTCATCAAAGAGAAGATGAATGTCATTAATGATGTCTCACAAATCTGCAATGTAGGATTCCACAAACAAACCTGCAATATCTGTCAAGTAATCATCCCATGAATCTGAAGCTGGAAGACAATGAATATCCTGTTGCATTGAATCACATGAAGGTAAAACCGTCGCACTATCCGCATCATTAGGTGCAATAGGTGATGTGATATCAATATGAGGAGATGAAATACAAGGCTCAAGAATGGGGTCACATGTGAGAATCCCCATGTTCAAGTGCCCAAAGTTCTCAAAATCTGAACTATCACAAGAAATGTGATCATCATGTGTAGAATCATCAAATGTGAAATCATCATCATCAACAAAATCTGAAAAGGAGTATAACCGAGATGCATGATCAACCACCCCAGTCACAATGATAGCTCTAGTCTCCAAGTCTCTAATGAAAACTGAGTCAGGTGTGAACTCCACAACTCTCTTAGTTGCGCCATGTGCGATTTGATAGATAGAAAGGAGATTGTTTGTCAAGTGGGGTACACACAACACATCATTGAAGGAGTTATCCCCAATGTCAATAGATCCTTTCCCAATCACATCCATGTATGTATGATTGCCCATCAAAATCTGTGGCATGGTGCAAGGCTCAAATGTAGAGAACATAGATTGCGAAGATGCCATATGATGAGAAGACCCTGAATCTAGAAGCCATCTCTCTGAATCATGACCGATAGTAGCACACAGAGCTTTTCATTTTCTTGTCCCAAAAGAGTGAGTCTTCCCACTTGTAGAAGCCATGAATGCTTGCCCTTTTCCTTTTGAATGTGAGGAAGTGGAAGTTGATGAATCATCCTTCTTGTAGACTTTAGGCAAATCAATGTTATGCTTTTTGATGATATGTGTGAGCTCATCAATCTTCTTAGAATGGCAACGATGCTCCTCATGACCAATCTTTTTACAATAAGCACAGGTAGGTCTCTCCCTCTTTGGTGAATTATCTCTCTTGGAAGAGGATGAAACTCCTTGTTGTGGAGAAGATGGTGCTTTTTCTTTAGGCTTTGATTGCCATTTCTTCTTGTTTGAGTTGTCCTTTCCTTGATTTCCTTTGTTCCCTTGATTTACCACTAATGCTTGAGACTTAGAAGCCTTAAGAATGCCCATGCTTATCAACTTAGTTTGTTCCATCATCAACATTTCATTGAAAGCATTAAATGTAGGCATTGTGTAGCTTGAACCCATTGTCATCCTATGGGTTTGG
Source organism: Cryptomeria japonica (assembly GCF_030272615.1). Taxonomy (NCBI): domain Eukaryota; kingdom Viridiplantae; phylum Streptophyta; class Pinopsida; order Cupressales; family Cupressaceae; genus Cryptomeria; species Cryptomeria japonica. The sequence continues at coordinate 347,948,493 of NC_081405.1, read as the reverse complement.
AAACTAGAAACAAATGCTGCATATTCTTGTGGAAGCTTGCCTATCAAGTTGAATATCAATTGAGTATCCTTCTTATCAATGCTGCAATCTTTGAGTTGTGCCCTCAACTCATTTGCCTTAGTGACATAATCTTGTATAGTATCAAAGTTCTTGGGATCTAACATGGTGAGATCACTATCAATTTGATATCCCCTAATCTCATCAACTTGACCATACAAGTCTTGAAACTTTTGCCAAGCATCCTTGATTAGAGTACATTTCTCAATATGAAAAATGAGATCCTTTGATACATACTTTCTTAAGGTACCAATTGCCATGATATTTTTAGTGAACCAATCCAAGTGACCAACTGGATCAACCTTAGGATCAGCTGGAGCAACAATAGTTCCATCAATGTAATGAGTGAGTCCTTTTTCCATAAGTTTACTCCATGCATCAATTTTCCAAGTAGCATAATTATGAGGAGTTAAGAGAGGAAACTTAGAAGAACCCATAGCAGCAAAAAGGAAGGAACACAAGAGCACAAAAGCACAAGAGACACCCCCCCAAATTCACTCAAAGTACCCCCCCAAAAATGATGATTTTGGCACTTTATATGTAGTGCGTGTACAATAGGCCACTTGCAAACAATGGCAAGGTGGACTTCTGATTTTGTTTTACAACTGCCCCAATAGGCTGAGAACTACAAAGAAAAAGATCAGAAGATAGATCTATGCAATACAAATGCCAAATTGGCCAAATAAGACCATATGATGAAAGTACAATTTCTATCCACAATTGCTGCAAACTGATAGCGTATTCTGAGAGTAGACAAAAAATAACGCACTTTCAAAAAAAATGGCACCTGAAAAGGAGTTCGTATGAGCCCGAACGGAGACCTGGAAGTTGCAGAAACAGGGATTGGACAGGTATAGTCACCAAAAACTGATAATTTTGAAAAATCTATCCATCAAAATCAGAAAATAATTCCACCATGTGAAAGTACACGAAATTCTAGCCCATTTAAAAAAAAATTGCACCCAAAAAGGAGCAAAAATGAGCAAGTTATGGCCATTTGAAGTTGAACTACAAAATCAAAAAGCTCAATGAGAGGGGCCTGCAAAAGTTTTGAAAAATGTTGATGTGGTGTTGACGTCAACAATTCACTGTGTTAAATTTGACGACCGTATGACCATCACAAAAACTTTGCCTCCCTGCTGACTGGGCATCCGTACTGTACGGACTGCTGACTGGGCAGGTGACTGAGCTGTCTGCGTCAGCTCTGCATGGCAGATGACGTGGCAGATTACTGTGCGTACGGGTTTTACCCGCGGGCCAGTGGCCTCCTGCCACGTGGTGGATGCGGGTCCTCCTGGTTTAGTGGTCGCCGATGGGAGGAGGCTGCCGGAGTCGCCGGAGGTGGGCCGGAAGCCAAGGCGGTTGAAGGCGTGAGCTGAGCGGGCCGGCGACGGGAGCGAGGCGGCCGACAAAGTTCCCGTGCGGCCGGTGGGATGTTCTGCGGTGGCGAGCGGTGGTCTGGGCAACCGGCGGGACGTTTTGCGAGGCGGCGGCAGGTCTCGGCAGCGGCAGCGGCACAGCAGGAGGACGGGATGGCCGGTGCTGACACCGGCAGGTCCGGACCTACAACACCTGCGACACGCAAGTACGGACTGCACCGGGGGGGGGGGTTCTGCGGACCCCCCAAAAACAACAAAAACCTTTTTTTTTTTTTTCGAAATTTTTGATTTTTTTTTTTCGAAAATTTTTCAAAAAATAATTTATTTATTTTTTCGAAAAATTAATAAAAAATTTGGAAATCTGTACAATAATAGCAAAATTGGCGAAAAATTTTTTCTCACCAAAATAGGCCGACTTTATAACCAAAATTCATGGAAACGACCTTCTGGACGCAATGGCGGGGTCGGATCTGGTCTAGGACGCCTCCAAAAGATGCTGCTCCTCAGATCTGCCTCTTGACGTCGCAATAATGCCTCTTCAAGACGAATCAATGAAGCCCCAATGGCTCTGATACCATGTGAGATTTTGCCAAGATCAAGAGCTCAATGAAATGTACAAAATAGAGACACAATATAGGACAAGAATAAATTGTATTCTCATCAATAGAAAATGATCAATTATAATTACATACAATGTAGATGAGCTTGCTTATATAGGCAAGGCTAGGGATATGTGAGCACACAAACATGACATGTGGCTCAATAAGAAACAAGGGTAGGTAGGAAATAGGTGTGGGTAGGTAGGAGAAATAATATAATAGTCCACATGAGGTGGATCACCCACTGAATGTGGAGTGTAACAACAAGATCAACACCATAAAAGGTGGAATTTCTCCTACACACACTATCCCAATGTGGCACAAACACCCAAGTGTCTCATACCCAAACTACTATGAAATGCATTTCCTAAGTAAACTTAAGTAAGTGTAATAATATCCAAGATGAATAATTATTTACACCAACAAATGTCTACCAGGTGTGTCTAAACCAGAAGTGTCATGTATAACATTATCATACACCATATATATGCTACACAAAATATATGTTTGATCAACTTCTTTGGAAAACACCATCCAGATCTCTATCATCCCCTCTCCCCTCCACCCATGCTACCCATCCCAACTCTCCTTCCATCCATTTTAGCTCCTTACCTTCCTAGATCTGCCAGCTATAAGGATGTACAACTTTGACTGCCACTGGTATAGGGATGACTGCTATAGTTGTTGCAGGTGGTATTATTGCTACAGGTATCACTGCCACAGGTGCCTCTGCTACTCTATCAATCCTCTCTCTTTTCTACATGAGCTGAACCATGAAGTTGTGTAGTGTTGTCTCAAAAGGTATCCTTTCCTTTATTCTTCTCACCCATGTATATCCATGAGATACCTCCCATTTGAAGACCCTTGTTGTTCCATTTTGTAACAAGTCTTGAAACTTTCTTCTGGCAAGCTTCATAGTAACTGTAACCTACAAGTTAATGTCATAAAATATGAGTCTCCTCAGAGACTCGGTAAGAGTTATAGCCATACCAATGAAGACATTATCATTTCTAAACTTCCAAATAATCCAAAGAATCTCAGTTGAAAGACAAGACAAAAAAACATTTAAATTCTTCCCAAGGCCCAAGATATTACCAAACACGGTTTCGAAAATAGTAATATTCTCATTAATGGAAAAGCCAAACAATTTTCATATTCCTCTTGCAAACATGCATTCAAAAAATAAGTGCTTCAACATCTCAAGAATTCTGCAAGCTGTACACATATTGAAGTCCCCATCAGGTTGCTTAAAGGGTAGTCTATGGAGAATCAACCTCCATAAAAAAAAACTTTTTATTAGGTTCCACTAGCCTACCCCAAAGGTTTTCAAAGGATTTACTCCAAAAGAAAGAGTCATGGTTTACAAGCCCAACAAGAATTAACATGGCAGAAAATATCCTCAGTATCTACAAGGGAAGAGTATAAGGTTTTGTCTTTGACACAAGGAAGAGGTGTACTATTAGGCCATAGGAAGGATAGAAATATGCTATCATTAGTACTGCATTGCTTTGGGAGGGAGAGAGACTGAAATGCCTCCCTTAAAATAAAGTATGTTCTCCATTGTACCTATGGAATGCCATACCTTTTCTTGAGCTCCTCCTAGTCCACCAACTCTCCATCCTTTATAATGACCTCCAATTTTTTAATCCCCTTCCCTGCCCAGCTCTTTGTTGAGCATCCTTGCAATAGGGGAAGGGGCTTGTCCTTGTGATTTAGATTCCACCAAATATACTTTTCCCCACACAACTTGTTGCTACGTGATATAATTCCATTATGAGATATAAGGTGCCTCACATGATCCCATCCCTTCCATATGGATTTAAACACATCTGATCCAACCACTTTAACAAAGAAAAAACCATCAATGAGGTCACAAAGGTGGAGACCTTTCCATGATTGACCTGTATATGGTATTGCTTTGCTTATATTATTCCTAATCAAAATCTTCCAAGGATCCATCCCTTGCAATGATTTGAATATATCCACTTGGTTGCAAGAGAAATACCTTGTATTATGAGATCTTTCAGTACTAAGCCTCCTATTACTTTACTCATAAAGCACCATTGCCACCTCACTGCATGTCTTTTCCTACATCCTTTACCATCAGACCATAAATAATCCCTAATATACTTCTGTAGGTGGTTAAATTGATATTGATTAAATAGCCAAGAAGATGTGTAGTAAATGTTGTAAGAGAATAGGATCTTCTGACACACCTAGTATCTCCCAACCATAGACAAGTAATGCTTATCCCACTTACTCAATTTCCTAGTAATTTTATCCCTAATCCAGCTCCACATCTCCTTCAAATCAGGGCACACTACAAACGGTATCCCCAAATATCTCACTTGATGTTTTGGCCCCCCCTAGGCAAGATCATATTTATTAAACTAGGCTGGAGGGTGTTCCTCCCATCCCAACATGGTGGACTTAGGAAAAGAGACTTTACTCCCAGAGGCCATGCAAAATAAGTCCAACTTAATCATCAAACCTCCATGATTAGTTTCGTCCAATTCCACTAGAATGAATGTGTCATTAGAAAATTGCACATGTGTAAGGTCCTCCCCATTAGGGAGGTTAACTCCCCATACTCTTGGAGAAAGGGAATTATACCTTAAAAGATAATATAATGCATCTGATGCTATTACAATAATGTTGGGGCAAGTGGGTAGCCCTACCTAATGGATCTCGAAAAAGATTATGAAATCATATTTATATCCATTAACCTCAACTTTTTCATTAGCATCTTTCATTAACACCTTTACCATTTGTTGCAAATCTTTTGGAAAGCCTAAGCTCTTCATCATCATGATAATTGTTACCTAAATTTTACTACAATCAAATTTGGTGACCTATGTTGAGGCCTTATACATTGCATATTAAAAGGTACACAATATTTTTTTTCAAGTTTTCTATCTTTACAAATAAAAATGTATGCCATACAAGTATCTTATTTCAAATGTGCAAATAGTTTGAATCAAAAGAGATATACATGAATAAAACATTTGCATGTAACATATTTTTATTTATAAAGATCAAACTATACATGAAATCCCACACAAGTCGGGGGAATAGCTAAAACCATAGACATATATTTTCATACAAACATGAAAATAAACTATATAACAGAAGAAAGATGAGTGGGGGAATAGGGTAACCCGCCATTGCCTGGAATGACGAGTTTGAACTTAAGAGAGTTGCTAAAGTCGTAGATGCTCATCCACTTCACTCTCTTCTACTCTCAGTTCATCGGTACCTGTAAGAGATTTGGAAAAATGATGTTAGAGCAATGAGGATGATCATATTCTCACACTCAAACTCATCAGTAATATAGTTCATCTGCATAAGAATATCAAAACACATGCCTACAATAATCAACATATCAGAATCGGAAAGAAAGGAATCAATGCAGATAAGGTGCCATGGGATAGCAACAAGTACCATGTTTTATCTAACATGTTTGTTCATTGTGTAGGTATAAGACAGGTTTCCATTTCATGAATGTCAAGTATGTGGGTTAAATTGGGCTCCCACAAGGGTAGAGATCAGCATACCGGTTAACATTCACAAGGTGACACTAATTAGGTGTCAGACATCAAGTACAATCACATCCACAATCCAATATACTATCACTCAATGACAATATAAACTACCATCCAGTGGAAGCATATACAACAATAAAAATGCTTGCACTCAATAAGAGATACCTAACTAAAGCCATCATATAAATGAGATCATAAAACATAAGTAGTTATATATAACTATCACTACTATAGTAACAACATCAGGAAGGACAAGTTCAGATAAGGAAAAATGATCATCATGCTCAGCTGAAGGATGGATTCACACCCTTTACAAGCTGAACATAATCCTCTGTAAATGATTCAATTGTTGATTCTTTTCCTCGGTGACTAAGAGCTTTTAAAAGATACCAATCATATTCAACCCGTTAAGAATGTGAATCACATCCGTCAGGATGCTGATTCTGAGATCTAAAAGGTCATACAGGTAAAGAACAATTATAGAAAAGAGTTGACACAAAGGTATTTTAATAGAAGAATCACTAAAGGATAAAAATGCAAGTATAGAAGATCACTGCATGATCTTAAAAAGAATAAGATAAGTGCCATTAGAAGCATTAAAACCAAATCATAGCATGAAAGGAACGGGCAATCTATCGCATATTAGAATCAATCACAACAGACTGTGTAACAAAGACAAAGATTAAAAGAAGTTATTAGGCAATCAATGAAGGGGTACATGGCAGCGTATTGTTGAATATAACAATCACCTTCATCAAGAGTAAGAGACAAAGTAGCCTATTATTAGAGTATCCATTAGCAAAAATCAGAGACATAGAATATGGTATTGCAGTCCTTCAACCAAATATAGTCATTATCAAGAACTAGTAAAGGCTAAGAATGTAAAGACGGTCATATCAACTCAAATGAGTTAACTCAAAAATGAATGGCCTTAACATGAAGCAATCTACAAGCACAGTAATTAAGAGAAAGTTGATTAGGTTGCAATCAACCCTTATGCATAAAAGAAGAGGAAGAATAATAGAGATGCAAAGGGAAAATTCAAAAGACAACCCTCTAATAGAAGAACTCTCATATTAGATATGACAATGTTAAAGATTAATAGAAGACCAAGACAAGATAAGAGCAGCCTAACAACTCTAGGTCACATAGAGAGGTGTGACAAAGTTAGAACAGTCAAGCAAAAACTCCATGATGAACTCATTCATGAAGATCTAACCCAATGTTGTTAACACAAAAATGCCAAAATACCACTGAGCAACATGAGCTAACAAATATGATTGGTAAAAGAAAAGTTAGAGCAGTATTGAAAAGAAAGACATCCATCTTCAAAAGTTAAATAATACTAATCTGAGGCAAAAGACAAAGAAGCCAATCTTTAATAACAGAGGACTTCTTAAGCAAGGAGATATGGTGATTTCACCTTAGCAGTAGCCATTATTTGAAATGGTGCCAAGCATATACAAAAAGAAGATAAGACATTGTTGCAGTCCTCATCAATTAGTTCTAAACATAAAACAATGACAGTCAACCCTAGATCTAGGGAAAGCTTATCATAAAGTTTGAACAATGGTATCATATCATTTGAAGATTTAACAATCACAAGGAGGAGTTTACAAACTATTCATAGAAGATCGTGGTCAAAGTGCACACTAAAAGGACCAATACCTTGTCTATGGATCAGATACCTTGGGAGATAGTCATATGGGTGCTCTTCATTCCTCATGAGCTCAAGAAGAAATAAAGTTTGTATAAAGCTTTGGAGAAGCCCAAATACAAGTTTGGAGGCGAGAACCAATAGCATCAAAGCCAAGGGGTATTTTTTTTGTCTCAGACCTATATAAGGTAATAGGGATTACCTCTAGAAATAACAAATTTCAAAGACAAAATAGGTATCAAATTACAATCACAGTCATCATAAGCTCCAGACAGAGCAATCAAAAAGAGATGATTTAGAACAATTATGTTGCAATTATGGGCTAGAAGGCTCTAATAGTAACCTATAGGACCAATGTGTTGTTTGATATAATGCTTTTGCAGTCAAGAACAATGTGTTTATTAAGATCAAACCAATGGTCATGATGGAGCAATAATGGAATGAATAGTCCTAGTTGAGCACAAATACAATCATCATAGAAGAGAAATAGAGTATCCCACGATGCAAATACATTCATAAATCTTTTCAAACAGTGATAAGAGCCTCGGTCTTGAAGGCATAAAGCGTTGTGAAAACACACAGTCACCATTCACAATGAATACTCCACAGACGTAGTCACTACTCACAGACACAAGTATGTCAATATTCATTAATGAAGATATTCGACCAATGAGTACATTTGAAGATAAGAGAAATATGCAACCTAAAAGATCAATAGCTTCTCTTTCTGATGCAGACACCTAAAAATGTCTCATTAATTCTACACTAATTATTCGTCTATTCAATTAAGTAATTCTTTAATTATTTGATTAAACTAACTATTTCTTCTAATCATCACCCTTCAACACTTCTAATTATTCTATTTCTATTCTCAAATCATTTTAATCAGTTAACCATATCTCAATTATTAATTAAATATAAATTATTTAATTAATTACAATTTATTCCTTAATTAAATAATCTTTATTATTTAATTAATTCAATTTCCTATATTTAAATAATTTCATTTAAATTATTTAAATTAATTAATTAAATTCCTCCAATTCCCCAAATTATAATTCTAATTAATTCCATCTAATTTCATTTCATATTTCCCCAAATTCGAATTTCACTTAATTTCATCTAATTTCATTTCTTCCAAATTCACATTTCACCAAATCTGAATTTCAGTTAATTTCATGTGCATTTCAGCATTTGAATGACCAAATTCAAATCCAAATTGAAAATGAAAATCAAATTCAATTTCAAATTCCTACAACACATGCTAAATCAGAACTGATTGATCAAATCAGTTAACTCATCAATCATCTTTTTTAACTCAAAATCAACTTTTTATGACTAGTGCATCAATTTAGTCATCTCCCTAGTCTATTCAGTTCACTGATCAATCAAATGAGTTTACTAGCCAATCTATTGAGTTCACTCTCCAATCAATCACGTTAATAGATCAATCTATTGAGTTAACAAATCAATCATGACTAGTTCACCGATCAATCAATTTTAGTTATCTATCAATCAACAGTTGAGTTCTATTTCTCACTCCCTTTGTGTTGAAAATCTATAAATTCAACATCATTTTCTCAATTCAAGCTAGAATCACAGAATTAGAGTCTTCAAAATATTTGTATGCAGGAAATTGGTGCAATACCTGAGAGCCACCAACCACTCAAATTGGAGAAGCACAATGGAAGCAAAGATGCATAATGAGGGAGTTTTTATTTGAATTCATTTCTCATTTATTGTATTGATTTTCATTGATTATGTTTGATGTTTGTTAATTAGTTAAGAATTGGTGATTCATTTTTATTTGCTAATTAGATTAATAAATGTTAGTCCTCCCTACTTTCATTAAAAATTTCAAATTCGAAGGTTGCCTTTTTGGTGTTTATTTTCTCTTCGGTCATGTAATTTCTTCCCCTTTGAACCTAAGTCATTGAACCTTTTCTAAGTTCAAAGTTCAAAGTGCGCTTTAAAGAGTTTTCTTTGCAACTTTGTTTTATGGTAAAAGTGAGTGCTTTGTTGAAATTTGTATTGAACTTGAACCTTTGAACCTTTTTGGTTCAAGGTTCAAGGTTCAAAGTCAATCATGTGTTGGTTATGTCTTGGCTCGTTTATTGTCCTTTGTGTTGTCGCGTAGATTGTTTTATGTGTGCTCTGTGTTATTTCTCAATATTGAACTTGAACCTTTGAACCTTTTGGTTCTTTGTTCTTGGTTCAAAGTTTGAATTCTTAAAGTCTGAAGTTCCATGTAGAAATGACACATGCATCATGAAGCTAATGTGGCAGCGGGAAAAGAGAATATTTTGGGAATTTCAAAATGTTAGTTTTTAAATTATGGCAAGCAATCATGATAATTCATGAGTCGTGTGATGGAATGACTTGAAATTAAATGCATGCCAGTTATACATCAAATTAGATGTCAACTCACATGAACTTACTTAATTAGTACAACTACCAAAGATTTGAGTGTGATTTTGTCCATTTTTGTTGCAAAAGCTAGCAATTGTTTCTAGAATCTTCTCAATAGCCATGCAAGAGAGGAAAATTTGAGGTATTGTATCTACATTCAAAAGGTTTTTTGAGAATTTGTTGTTGAGATCAGGTTAGTTTCAGTCATTCTCTCTTCTATTGTATTTATTTGTTCTAGAAGCTAGGTGTTGTTCGTTCCCCTTTGCTATGTAGAAGAATTCATTTCATTCTTGAAATTATTTGATTAAAATGAGAGGGGCTATTATGAGGTCAACTCTGCCAAAATTGGGCCTCACTTCTTGCTTAGTTAGTTCACTTCCAGAAATGGGGGATACTTCATTAGTGCAGGCGAACCTCTCCAATTTTCTTGAGAGAGCTAAAAACCCAGCTCAAAATTCTATGATGGAGAAAATTGTGAAGAGTGGTTTAGTTTAGGCCGCTGCATTTCCCATCGCGACACCATGCCCAGAGTTAGTATTGGAATGTATGAACCAGAATGACGTGGAGCACAGGTGTATTAGGAACATTAATGGTGAAGTGTTGTTAAAAATAGACAGGGAGACCGTATGGCAGCTATGGGCATACCTCATAAGGAGCCATATGAAGATTGGACTATTGGCACTTCATACTCCTTATTTTTTGAGAAGAAGGGTGCTTATAAAAGTGTGATTGCTAGGAATTTGTTATTGAAGATTCAAAAGGGACGTTCCAGATTACTAAGGCCACTTACTAGAGAGCACTTCATAATAGAGGTACGAGACATTATTGTTTTGTTGAATAGGTTAAAAGGAAATTCCCATTCCTTTTACTGGGAAGATTGGATGTATTTCTACGTCCAAGTCATTCTAAATGGAAGCGCCTACCTGGATTGGGGGCAGGTTGTTGCAGAGAGATTGCATGAGAGTCTAAACAAGTTTGCCAGAATGAGTGGTTTATATATGTCTTCATATTTGTTTTTATATGTTTGCTTGTACCCAGGATTGGAATGGCTTGCATCATGAACCCTGGATTGATGGAATAAGGATATATGAATATCACCCTCACCTGCAGCAATAGAGATATGTAGAAAATTTGATGAGATGGAATGACATTTTTGCAGGGAGATTGGTTTATGAATTGCAGGGAAACACAAATAGGAGGTTGTTAACGAAAGCCATGGAATTTATTGGTATTTATGGTAGTTTCTTTATCCAATTTGCTCAGTTCACATATATTAGAGTTGATGGCTTTCAGGGTGAACCTTTCAGGTTACCCAGATATGTTTTGGATAGCTATGTTTTGATTGAAGTCAGTCGACAACTAGCTTATATTGATAAGAAAAGTGGAGGGAAGTCCTGGGTGGTCTTTCGAGTAGAACTTGGACACTATATCTATGCATCGATTTTAGATGCCTTGAACCTTGAACTTGAACTCAAGAAGTTCAATCTGTAGTTGTATGTTGCAAGATATAAATTTGACAGTCGAAGGTTTGCTGTGGAGAATTTAAATGTTGATAATGGTTTTCAACATGAACTTCAGTTGGAGGACTATTGGGAGAACTGTGGTGATGAGTTTGAAGCTAGAAGAAGGGTGTGGTCGAGATTCATGGTTCAACAAATTGTAACAATGAGTTTATCCATGAATTTTTGTGATGTGCAAGAAGACGAAGGTGAGGAAGTTGTTGATCCCGAGTTTGACAAAAGGATATAGGGGCAACCTAACACAGAAATTGATTAGGATAGGAAAGGGGATGATAACATTTAGGCCAGAAGCTTCAATGTGATCAGACGAACAAAAAGATGGTTGAAAGCGTCATTCTAGACAAAGGCCTATATCTACACCTAAAGATAAAAGAGTTGGACGAACTTGTGCAAATTATCAAACATCTCTTTTTTCTTCTTCTAATATTGCTATTGATATTGCAGGTGATGAGAAATAGAGGACAGAGAAAGCCAAAATTGCAAATTTAGGAGAGTCTTCATTGAGTTCCGCCTCTGCCCGTGTTACCGGATCACATAGTAGGAAGAGAATTCAGAAAACCCTTGCAAGTTCAATTGAAGTAGACTTGGATTCTAAGGGAGAAACTCAAGGAGCAATGGATACTCAGATGCAGGATCAGCCCATCGTAGATGTTGCAGTTAAAGGAAAGGAAATCCAGCAACCTGAGGATTCTGGGAACACCATGGCCGTTGTCACCATAAACCAGCAATCGCCATCACCAAGGGAAACATCTACTACTCCTAAGTGGATGAGTGATTCACTTACTAAGAAGAGGAATGCAATTCCTATTTCAATCCCAATGGAGGATATTGTCAGCAAATGTCTGGGAAGAACATCAAAGTCTAACAGACTTAAAACAGAAACAATGATTGATGTGGATGAGAAAATAGGACATTGGATTGCAGAAGTAGCTAGACCAACAACAGATAAGGAGGTTGAGAACATCATTGAGAAAGATTTATGTCATGCATGTGAAGTGTGATACTTGTAGCTACAACACAAAACACTCAATAGATCATTACAAGCATGGTTAGCAAGTTTAAAACAAAGAAAGATAAAACCATGGCAAAGCGATCTATCGCCTCCTAAGAGATGCGAGTATGGATTTTCTCTCAGATCTGGATAAGAAAATTCCAGTGACTTGACTACACCTAGATGGAGGATTTGAAATGATAATGATGCAATTAAGCTAGAAAAGAGAATGATTAAGCTACATGATTCAACAATTATGCTAGGAAATGATCAAATTAAGCTAGATCTAAGATGCAATTGCCTATAGTAACAATGCTCAAATGATATGCTAAGAGATATTATGCCTATAATAACAATGCCTAAATTGCAAACGAGATGGGATCATTATTGCTCCAAAATGGGGGATATTTATAGGATTTCCAAGGCCAGGGGTGAGGTGGCAGGAATCAACGGTCAATATTGAGTCTGAAGATATCAATGGTGAAATTGGAGGAGGTTGGAAAAGAGGTTGGAGGAAAGGGAACATTTGCCAACTCTATGGCAACACGTGTCAAGAAGCTTTGCTCATGAGAGGGCAAGTGTCTAAGGAAAGGGGACATGTGGCCCAAGAATGCCATGTGTCTCAAGGGAAGAGTATCCACACCATAGCAGGTTAGGATAAGGAGGTTAGGATGTGCAAGCTAAGATAGGTTTAATTAAACCCCGGGTTAGATGGAATGGGTTAGGTTAGGTGGTTATAAGTTAGGAGGCATGTGGGTAATTTGAATTTAAAAATTCAAATAATAAGAAAAGGCTAATTAACTTTCAACAACTCATAAATTGATTTGTTTTAATTAATTAAGGATTAGAAGAATTAATTGAAGATGGGGGAAAGAATTAATTAATTGAATTAATTAATCAAAGGGGACTATTGAAATGAACCTATTAAATAAATCCTTAGATTTATTAATAAGTAGATGAGTGGAAGAATTTAATCAAATTGCTAATGAATTCAATTAAATTGGGGAGGGGGATTAATTAAATAATTGCTTATTCAATTTGTAGATGTATAAAAATGACCACTTTCCTAAATGAATATTTAATATTCATTTTATTCTCATTCCTCTATTTAATTAAATCATCCACATTCATCTATTTGATTAAATAAGTTATTCAATTTATTTAATTAAATTCACCTAGGCCTTTCATATCATTTAATTGAATAAATCACTTTATTTAATTAAATCCTCTTTCTATTCTTTTTTATTTAAATCCTCCACTTGCATCTATTTTGTTGAAATAAAGCAATTTATTTTAAATAAAATTACCCTCCATCCACTTGCATTCTCTTACATCTCCCACTTGCCTCTCTAAACCCCTTCTAATTTCTTCTAACCCCTTCTAAATTAGCCTAACCCATCTACTAAATATTATCACATCCCTAAACAAAGGGAAGTCACTTCTCAAATCCTTAAAGTCTTCAATAACCATTAAAGGCTTTATGTCCTCAACAACTTAACCATTTAAGTCTCTTACATAACCATTAATAGTTAACTCAACCTTCTTACATGGTTGGAGACTTTTTGCCTAACTCAACCCTCATCTAACCCTAGGGTCTCATCAAGCATTCATTGCTTTGACCATGCTTATTCCTTTAACCCTTGCACAAGAGTTTATCCTTTGGGTAAAAGCTTTATCCAATGGATTTTCTTAACCTAATCTTAACCTTTACCTTCTAAGGTAACCATGAGGTCTTCTCAAGAATTTAATGCTTCTTGTATCTCCTCTCAAGCAGTCTCTTGTTGACAATTGTCACCATTTCATTGGTGAGAATTGAGTGCATGGATTGATAACTTTCAATCCTAGCCCTTGATAAGATCATCCAATCTTGACCCTTCATTGCCCTATTTTCCTATAAATAGAGCCCTCATTCTCTCATTCTCATATCCAAGTCTTTAGCATCAAACTTATAGACATTTTACTAAGCATCTAATCTAAATCAATGTTAATCAAGCATTTAGCCTCTCTTTGATAATCTTCATAGCATATTAAAATAGGCATTTGTATTATCACATAATAATAATCTCAAACTAGTATAGCATGCTGGGATAGTTTTGTTACTAATCCTTTCATCTTATCATCATATTCATGCTAGTTTAGTTCACCTTTTGTTAATATCATGCACATTAGGATTGCATTCATGTTAGATTTATCAAAACATCCCTCATTCTCATGATTGTCATCCCTAAGTCACTTTGCTCAGTGATCTGAGAGCAAAGGCATTGGCTTAAGGGGTCTTGTGAGATAGAGAACAATGGAACATCCCTTGGGAAGTTGAGCTATTCCATACAACTCCATAACTTGCACCAAGAGTACCATTGGTGTGTGGACTAGCCCCAAATTCATAATATTCATTTCATTGAGCTGCTTTTCCCACATACACAATTAATTATCTTCAGACCTTCTTTAGGTGTATACATTTTCCCCCTCTTTGAAGCGAGGTGTAATGCCGCATTGATTCAAAGAATAATCTCATTTTGATGATGACATTGGTTCGATAGGATTCCCTAGCTATTGATTGATAGATTGTGGTATGATGATGCCCCCTTAGGAGATCAATTGAGATAACTGACCTATGGAGTTTTGCGAATTTTTGCGAAATTGATATCCCGATTAGAAATGATTTGATTTCTGCAACTGTGTTTGATGAAAGTGCAAGTTCTATGATCACGGTGATGTGGTTCTTGATTATTGATAAAGCTTGATTGATTAGATTGATAAGATCGAGATCCAGTCTGGTTTCTAGAATGACACCTCCTATATAAGACAAAGATGATCAAAGCATTTGGTTTCAGGAACAATATATCATGTATAAGACATGATCACAACGTCTAGTTTCAGGAAAGATACATCCTGTATAAGACATGATAAAATAGATGAGATGTGATTGATTGATATAATTGATAAGGTTGATTGGATAAAGAACTGATAGTTTGTTGATATCAAGTTGTAGAAAGATTCAGATATGCTGATGTTGGTTTTGTTGAGGGCAGAGTAATATAAAATTTTCGCTGGGTCGACAATATTTGGAGAGATATGAGTCATCAGTCTGATTGTGTATACACTTGTGATGATACCTTGATGATTCCTGCGATAGATTTAACCTTGGATAAAATGAGCATGCGGGATCCCATGCAAGAATGAAATGCAAGCTTAAATGCAAATGCCAATGCAAATGAAATGCAAAGCTACAACCGGACCAGTCACTGGATTATTGCATTTTTGTCATCATTAAGCTTTTGAAATGTGGGAAGTGAGTGCAAACATCAATGGTATAATTAAACCATGATGACTTGAGCATTGCTTTCCCGACTTTTGATATGACAAGTAAGCACAAGCATCGAGGTATAATTGAACCAAGATGACCTGAGTGTTGCTTGCGTAAAACAGGCAGTATTAACCATTTTAATGCGCAAATCGGAAATGTCTTCAATGATACTCTGATGATCATGTCCCGAGACAAATTTGCACATATTAATGATTAATTTACAGACAACAGACATGAAAAATATCATGTTCCTTCCTTGTTTCTCTAGTCAAAGACATCCTGGAGTCACTCATAAATCATGATAGCAAAAATCAAGAGATAAGAAATTTGAACAATCATGTTAAAATCATTATCCAAAAGATATCATCCATGCGTTTAGACTGACTTTGTGATAGTTTGATGGTTGATAATTTGATCTCATGTTCAATGTTGGATATGTCTCAGTTTTTGCTTGATAAGAGTTGTTTACCTATTGTTCTACCTATTTGATTAAGCTCAAAATGATCAAGAATTTTGCCCCCAGCTAGGTGCAGGATTTTGCCCCAAGCCTGGAAACAAATTCATTATGATATACCTAATGATCCAAACCATGGCGAGAGATTACCTGGGATGCCTGCGTATGTACAAAAGCTTCATTATGGATATGAACATCGCTGAATGAAAAATGAATACACATGAAATGATGCATGAACTAATAGATGGAAGAGCTAGCAGACATATAGCACCTGTTTGCTAGGTTTTCACCATCTGTTTTTATTGCACTTTTTCTCATATTTGATTTTTTTTTTGGATTTTCTGCTTTTTCACTTTTTTTGGATTTTTTCTGCTTTTTCACTATTTTTTGATTTTTTCTGCTTTTTCATTGTTTTTTTTATTTTTCTGCTTTTTAAGACATAAAATTTCTTCAGATGCATGCTATCGATGGGTTCGTCAAGCTGATCTTCGTCCTGTGTTGATAGCTGATATGCTCCTGATCCAAATACTGTTGTGACCACAAACAGACCTAACCAGTTTGGTTCAAACTTTCCTTTCTTTTCTCAATCTGCCTGGTTGCGTGGATTTTTCTTTAGTACTAGTTCCCCAACTTGAAAGACTCATGGTTTGACCCTGGGATTATAACTTTGACACATTCTTTGCTGATATACCTTTAAATGATCAAAGGCATTTTGTCTTCATTCATGGATTAATTCTAACTCTTGTAATCTAGATACTTGTTGTTATTCATCTGGGATAAGACCTTTTAATGATACTCGTAGAGAAGGTATCTCTACTTCTATTGGCAATATTGCTTCTGATCCATAAACAAGAGAGAAAGGTGTGGCACCTATTAGTGTGCGGATACTGGTACGGTAGGCCCATAGAGCAGGTTTTAATTGAATATTCCAATCTCTTCCAACATCGTTCACTGTCTTTTTGAGGATTTTCAGAATAGTTTTGTTTGATGCTTCTGCTTGCCCGTTTCCTTGTGAATAGTAGGGTGTGGAGAATCTGTGTTGGATCTTGAATTTCTCACATAGTTCTTGTACATCCGGATTCATGGTCGCCCATTATCAATGATAATGGTCATTGGTATTCCATAGTGACAGATGATGTAGTTCAAGATAAATACAACAATTCATTTTCTTGTGATATTTGTGAGAGGTACTGCCTCAATCCTTATTGTGAAATATTCGGTAGCTACAAGGATGAATTTGTGAACATTAGATGAAGAAGGATTTATCTTTCCTACTAGATCAAGACCCCATTGGCAGAAAGGCCAAGATGTTGCCAAAGCATGAAGTTCTTGTGCTGGTGCATGAATCAAATTCCCATGGACCTGACATTGTTTGCATGTTCTAGGTATTTGAAAAGAACCTCGTTCCATAGTCGGCCAATAATAGCCCAAGTGTATGAGTTTTTTCGAAAGGGTAAGACCACTTGAATGAGTGCCACAAATGCCGTTATGGACTTCATGTAAGGCCTTCTCAGATTCTTCTTGTTTGAGACATCTTAAAAGAGTACCATCTAGACCTCGTTTAAATAGGGTATCCACGACAAGAGTAAAATGGGAGGATTGGCAAATAAAGTTTCTCTTTTAATTTTTTGATAAGTTGAGAGGGAGGATATTATCTTTCAGGTATGTGTAAGTTTGGCCATAACGAGAGGAATCATTCCCCACCAGGTGACAAATAGTTTGGGAATCAGGACAATTATGAGTAGGGTAAAACAACTCTTCCACCAAGAATTCATAACGCTGTTGATTTTCCTGTGTCTGAAGGAGAGAAGCAAGTGTAGCCATCGTGTCTGCTACTTTGTTGTCATTCCTTGGAATCTGCTGAAAAGTTATTTCTACAAATTATTTCTTGATATCATCAACCATCTTTTTATAAGGCATTAATTTTTTGTTCTTTGTTTGATAATCATCATTAATTTGATTGATGACGAGCTGAGAGTCTCCAGAGACTTGAAGTTGTGTAATGTTCCATTCTATAGCCATTTTGATACCTATTACCAAAGCTTCATACTCTGTTGTGTTGTTGGTGCATGGAAAGCTTAATTTGTATGCTTTTGGAATTGTATGACCTTGTGGTGTGATGAATAGAATGCCTGCTCCTGGACTGATATTCAGGTGATGTATTGTAAGATATGGATCGAACCCTGGAGTGTCTGTATATGACTAGGTAAAATTGATTTGCTATCTTTTAAAGGGTTCCAAATATTTTTGCCTTCCTAGTTTTGATAGAGAAGTTGTTGGATATAGATTAGTTGTGCCAATGATAACTGCCTCTACTAGTTCTATTAGGATAGATAACTTCTCTTGATAAAATTCAAGTAATGTGTCAAATCTCCCATCCTCCGGCACCTTGAGTAGGTTTTCACCCTTAGATGCATCCTTTATTTTTACTTTTTCTCGGTCCAATGTTGCCAATAAATGGTTTTCAAAATTAGACCTGATATTGTTTTCTTTATTTTCCTTTTTGCGACTAGGAGATTTAACACCCACTTGACTTGAAGATACATTAGCAAAATCCCTGGTGAAAGTTGTTGTGGGTTTGATTTCATTAAGATATAAGGATATGGCCTGGTCATTCGGGAAGGTATCAATGACAGTATGTCCTTCATTTTCCCAGTCCATAGGTTCAGGAGGGATCAAGGATAAAGGATCCTCATGTTGAATTATGTCAAAGATATTAGGGGTCATGATAGAGATGTCAGAGCTTTCAATATGTATTTCCATGTCTAGAATGATACTCTCATCAGAATGACCTCTCACAAGTAGCTCCTAATCGTCCTCAGTTAAGTCCATGTCAACCGAATGTGATTCTGACTCAAGTAGGCTAGTTCCTAATGTTTGCACTGCATACGCGTGAACTACATCAACATCTACATATGCTTCTTCCCTTTCAATTTCAAGTCGCTCTTGTTTGTTTCTTCATGATAGAAAATATTCTCCGTTCCCTCAATCTCTTAGTTGCATTTGTTTTTCCATGCTTGACAAAATTGATGCAAATGATTGTTCCTTGGATTGTGTGCTTGAAGATGCTGCCTCTCTATTATGTGAAACTATGACCTCTTGAGCTGATTTCAGATTACTACAACACTACAATGGATTTGAGTCTGCTGATGTTGTGATTTCCTGTCCATTGTATGGAAATTTTAGGCACTAATGACATGTTGATGTAATAGCTTTTATGTCCTGTATCCAGGGTCTTCCCAAGAGTATGTTGTATGATAAGTCTAAGTCTATAACTTGGCATGCTATGTCTTTCTGTAAAGGTCCCACTCTGATGGGTAAAATCACAATTCCTTTAGAGTGCTCTTCTTCATAATAAGCTTTGGTTTTTATCTTTTTTCTGGGGATCAACTACATCTTTTGAATAACCTAGAGCAAAGACAAGACTCAAAGAGCAAATGCTTAAGCCAACTCCTCCATCTATTAGGACACATTTAACGAGCATTCTATGAATGATGACTTTGATTTGCAAGGGAGCGTTATGGGGATGTTGCAAGGAATCAATGCTTGGATATGAAGGAGATGAACTTTGAATAGTATCCTCTAAAATAAGTTTAATGGCCATTATGGATATTCCTTGGGGAACTTCATCTTTGGATGTATTGTTTGGTGATGATGCTATGGAAGGTTCTTGCAAACTTTCAAGAGGTGTAGGAATAGATTCCTTTGGAGAGTCAATTTTCTTATGGAGGGATGAGCCATTGCTATATATAGGTGCATGATTTTGATCTTTCTTAGCCAAATCCTTTAGGGATATCTTTAAGAGCTGCATAAAAGAACCACCTTTCTTTGGAGATGTATTTTAATCCTTGTGAGATTTTGACATAGTCAAATTTTGATTTTGGACTTGTTTTATTTCTCTGATATGTTGGTTTGTCATGTTTTCTTCTTGTGTTTTGTTTTGGTATGTCATGTTGATATGATTTTCAGCTATTGCAAATGTTTCTGTTTCCATTTCAGGGGTTTGATTGTCTAAAAGTTGTTTTGATAAGTGATCAATCGTCAATGTAAATGTGATAGAGTGATATGACATGAAAAAATGATTCAAGTGTTTAAAAGTTTGCAAGTTTTTCGATCTTCGGTTTTGGGAGTGCAATGATAATGATTTGATAAAAATCAAGTCCAATAGGAATGATATATCCTATGATGTGGGACAAGATTATTCTGACCAAGCATTGTAGTTTCATAATAAAGGATGATAGATCCTGATGAGAAACTATGTTTGAGCAATCAATTTATCAAAGAGGGTGATAATGCACTTTGAGATGTTTAGATCTTGAACTTGTTGAATGTGAGAACTTGAAAATCTTGAGGTGTTTATTTCTAAAGTCTGATTTGATAGATGATAACTTGACCAAGCAAACCAAGAAGACAATCCAAGCATAAAATGATAGATAACTGGTACTTATGATCACTATAAATTGATCGAGCAAATATGACAGATCTGAAAAAGATGCACAAGAAGACAACTCTGGACCAACAGAGACAAAAATTCATACGATAGACTACACAACCCTGAATGACAATTTATACAGCTCATATGACAAAATAGAAATCTTGCACGACAGAAAATCCTCTGCTAAGATGACTCGTACGCCACTTTTCAATGGACCAGATGATGAAAGATAATATAATACTTTCTACTACATAGGCTTGTATGACAATTCCCACTAGACCATACGGCAAAGTAGATGCCTCGTACAACAAACAGACAAACTTGTAAAACAGAGGACAGAACAGAGATTAAAAAAATGTTTGTTGGCAGAATTTTGATTAGTGAAGTTTGATGTTTTGCTTCTGTTTTCCAGTTTTAAATGTTTGATTTTTTTATTTAGGGACGAATACACAATAAACACGTGATATGTTAAGTGACCTTCAAGCACATTACGCTACCTAAGGAAGTTGGCTGAGAGAGAAAACCTTTGCTTGCAAGCTTAGGTACACACCCAATAGCTAATCAGAATATGACCATTGAGTCTCACACAATGGATTCTCAACGCCATATTATCTGAATCCAAACGCTAATGGGGGCACGATATGGCAAGTGTCTTGGGAGAGTTACTATCTCTCTTGCATAAAGATTATCACCCTTTCAGAGATGAATCAGGTAGCTTCTAATTTAACCAGAACTAGTAAGGGATCCATTCAGTGCGTCGGATATAATACTCAATTAAGAGGTCTCCCAGCCTTGAAAACCAAGGTTTGATATACCCGAAGGTATAAAGGAGAGCTATTCCCGAGCACTGTTGTTAACTTGATTTTCATCAGATCACATTTATTTTATAGTGGGTTGGATTACTTGGCGTTAGCCATTCCCACTTAGGTCGTTCCCCTCTCATCGGCCTTAATGGCTAAGAGTTATTAGCTCCTCGGGAGGGCAGGCCCACTAAAGAAATGCACTAATGAAAGCAAAGGATGAGTCTAGCTTTCTGATTACCTAAGAAAGGTGAGAGCATACTCGCCTATCATCAAAACACATAAAACATGATTGTTCATTTCCATTAGCAAAATCAAGTGTGCCTAGAAAGATTAAAGAAGACACAGAGTTTAGTTGAGTCCTACTAGGCACCCTGTAAAATAAATGCATTAGTAGTCATGATGTGTTTTTATGCAATGAGTCTTTGACAAGCGCAATCTTCGACAATCGTCTTGCAAAAATGAGTTAGGCTGCCGAGGAAATCACAAACAGACCAGGGTTAGCATTAGTAATAATTGAATCAAAGCATGAAACCCCAAAAATGCAGTCTATTTTAAAAAAACAGAAGCAAAATGTCGTACGACATGATTTACCTGTTCGTACGAGAATATTTCTGAGATTGTACGTGTAGAATAAAGCTCATACGACACTTTAGAAGCTTATACGAGTTAGGATGGATTGTCATTTCAGTTCACAAAGGAGCTTGTACGAGCCAGAAAAGGAACTCGTACGAGATTCTGATTCCAACCCGACCATAAATGAAGATTTGATGATGCTTGAGAGGCCAAAAATGAGATTTTCGACCCCACAGTGGGCGCCAAAATGTCGTGCCTGTGAAGTGTGATACCTGCAGCTGCAACACAAAAAACTCTATAGATCATTATAAGCATGGTTAGCAAATTTAAAACAAAGAAAGATAAAACCATGGCAAAGCGATCTATGGCCTCCTAAGAGATGCGAGTGTGGATTTGCTCTCAAATTTGGATAAGCAAATTCCAGTGACTTGACTACACCTAGATGGAGGATTTGAAATGACAATGATGCAATTAAGCTAGAAAAGAGAATGATTAAGCTACATGATTCAACAATTATGCTAGGAAATGATCAAATTAAGCTAGATCTAAGATTCAATTTCCTATAATAACAATGCTCAAATGATATGCTAAGAGATATTATGCCTATAATAACAATGCCTAAAACGAAAACGAGATGGGATCATTATTGCTCCAAAATGGGGGATATTTATAGGATTTCCAAGGCCAGGGGTGAGGTGGCAAGAATCAATGGGCAAGATTGAGTCTGAAGATATCAATGGTGAAATTGGAGGAGGTTGGAAAAGAGGTTGGAGGAAAGGGAACATTTGCCATCTCTATGGTGACAAGTGTCAAGAAGCTTTGCTCATGAGAGGGCAAGTGTCTAAGGAAAGGGGACATGTGGCCCAAGAATGCCATGTGTCTCAAGGGAAGAGTATCCACACCATAGGAGGTTAGGATAAGGAGGTTAGGATGTGCAAGCTAAGATAGGTTTAATTAAACCCATGATTAGATGGAATGGGTTAGGCTAGGTGGTTAGAAGTTAGGAGGCATGTGGGTAATTTGAATTTAAAAATTCAAATAATAAGAAAAGGCTAATTAACTTTCAATAACTCATAAATTGATTTGTTTTAATTAATTAGGGATTAGAAGAATTAATTGAAGATGGGGGAAAGAATTAATTAATTTGAATTAATTAATCAAAGGGGACTATTGAAATGAACCTATTAAATAAATCCTTAGATTTATTAATAAGTAGATGAGTGGAAGAATTTAATCAAATTGCTAATGAATTCAATTAAATTGGGGAGGGGGATTAATTAAATAATTATTTATTCAATTAATTATTTTCAGACCATTTTTAGGTGTATACAATTTCATCATTGAAAAGATTGATCTAGGGGTAACTTCCTGAGTTGCCGATGCTAAACATTTGGAGACTTCAACTTAAAGGATCCTCACTAGGACTTGGAAGGATGAAAAAGACAAAAATGAGATGAAGCGGATCATAATGCAAATGGCTCAATATATCAATGCTATTCAGAATCCAAATCCCCAGCCGCTTTCCCAAGTTTCTTTGTCGTTTGATCCAAAATCGCCCATGAACCAGAGGTTACTTGATCAAGTTCAAAGGAGTCGAATGATTATAGTTATCTTCAGTGAATGGCTTGAATAAATTGCCCAGCAGGGAACTAGCTATATTTCTGATTTGGTCAAGGTGTTCGAGAATGTAGAGTCTGTGGGTAAAGAGTTATAAACATAAATAGTTGTTTGGGAAAAAGAAACGAGTAAATGGCTGGCTGTATTGAAGCAGATGAGAGATACTCAGAGATATAGAGTGATAAACTTCCTAGCTGAAAAGCTAGTGCACAACCTTGATGATAATGTACTCTTCGTCTGCAAAGAGAATATTGAGTGGAGAAACTCAATTATTGATCAAGGACATGATGAATCCATCAAGCTTCTAAAGGAATTAAAATAATTGACTAATACTATGCAGAAAGACATGAAATGCATAGATCTTGAGCTACTAAAAGAGGATAAGAAGAAGCTTGAGGAATCATTAGATATGATCCAAGTTTTCAAAGATTGAGTACAACAAATTCAAGAAGCAAAGTCCTTGACAATTGAAGATTTCTCAAAGATTGCAAGAATCAAATCTATGTTGGTTGTTTGCTTCGATCATCTTGAAACACATAAGGGTAAGGTTGTACAGGTAAGCAAAAAGAAAGAAATATGGAAGCAACTAATCCTACATATTGGCCTCCCACATTACCAACTCATTCTGAACTTCTCCTTAGCCCACCTGAAATGGCAAAATATTCAAAGCACCCCTACGTCGCAAGACAAACAGGTTGAAGCCACGCCATCTACATGAGTCTAATCGTGTCTCTGTTGCTCGCGGCTTATGCCACTTTTCCAATTTAGTTATTGTTTTTAAATTTTAAAAAACTAAATTTCTTTAACTCTCATGTGGAGTTAATCGTTTGACTCTGGTTTATTTATGATAGACTATTATAGCCTAGCGGCTATTTATATGGTTCTAGAAGTCTTTTTAAAGGTCTGAAAAAACTTTGATTTAAAGGAACAAACTTATTTTTCTTTGAATTTCAGTGTAGACATTTCTGGTACAGGAATTGAATGATATTTTGATACGATCTTCAAATCTCTATGTTTGAAAGATAGAGCAATCTCTGTTGGGATGTATGCTTATGTGCGGAATATTTTATTTCATTACCAGTTCTTTCTAAGTCTATGAATTCATTGATTTTCTTTTTGTTAAAAAAAAAGGTGCGACATTGTTGTTTAAATGACTCTGATCCCCCTTGTCCTGTGAGGCATGAGGGAGTATCAATCAACATTTATGTTACATTGAGTATTATTGGTGGAATAAGTTTTTATATTGAATGGATATGTGCAGGAGTAAAGTCTGTGAGCTTTACATTTATTGATACTCATCTTGTAGCATTCTTTTGTGTTGATAAATGAATGTGAAAGCCTTTCTTGCTTTCTGGTGAAAAGTGTGTTTCTTTCTAAGTTATTTGCATAAAAAATTATTGAAAATCTTACGAGGAGCTGCACTCTTATGCAGGGGGTAAACCTAAACTTGGTTCACCCAACTATTGGTTCATTTGCTTTTTCATGAAGGGTATGCATGAATCGTCATTTTAAAATATATAAAAATTAAAGAAAAAGGCAAATCTGTTAACCAACAATAACATATGACATTTAGGCATAGAAACAATGGTGAACCTGATGTGAATCATGCTAACCTTAATTTTTTTTGTTTTAAATGACTTTGTAGATCCGTGCATGAAACAGGATCCAGATTTTGCACTTGATTAAGCAGAAATTCACAATTGCTAGCATAATACATCATAATTGATCAGTTATTACACCACAATTGCAAAAGTGCCTCACAATTGCCATAGAGGGTTGCAAAATTGAATTGTCTTCTGTCGATTCTTCATTATCTAGTCTTGTGCACCTAACCCAGAAATTTCATCAAATTCTGGAAATTTTAATTTATGCATATAAAATGTATTTAATCCAATGGCAGGAAAGGTGACTTTCAGAATTTCAGGTGCAAGGAAGGCAAAACAGCATAGGAGAAAACAAAGGACATATCAAAGACTCTTAAAAGCAGAAAGGGAGCTCCATGAAATCGAAGAAAAAGATGAGATTGCTCAATATCACAGAAACATCCACAGTTTCTTAACCAAGTACAAATTTTACGATGACATTGATGAGATGGATCGAGTGGTGTGGGACACAATCATTGCAGAATAACCCTTCTATCTTCTATCTTTTTCTGTTGTTTTTAAAAATTTTAAAAATTAAAAAAAAATATTTATTTTTACTGATGAGCAATTGATCTTATATCAATTCACAATTGATCAGTTATCACATTATGATTTCTAAAACAATAATTCACAATTGATGATATATCAATTCACAGTTGATCTGACATCATTCACATTTGCTCTGTAGTTAAGTTGCAATTGTTAGATTAAAATTTTCTTTTTCTCTCCTGTTTCAATTCTGGTTTTTATCAGAATATCTTTCTGTCGGTAAAAAGACAGAACTCTGTAATTGGAAAATTAGGCTGGATAGCCCACCATGTGCTTACTAACATCATTTTCTACAGGAATAGCTTAGAAACACTTCAATTTGGTGCTAATAAAATAAACCACAAACAAACTTGTCTTCTATTTCACAATTGTGATGGAAGTTAAAATTGAACCCCATGCTTTTTTGGAGTAACATCTCCAAATAGATTAGAAAATCATTGCGATGAAAAGTTAAAAAGAATCCTCAATTTTTGTGTCTTTGAAGGGATAGGTATTATGCTCTCCTCTTCAATGGGTGATAAAAAATCCAGACTCTCTTCTTTTTTTGCTTTCATTTATTTTTTGTAGTTAAATCCTTTAGAAGGCGTGCCGTCTCGAGTTGCCCTTAGGGCGCCATTAAGGCTGGTGAGAGGGTGGTGTAGGGCACCTATCACTCTAGGCAAATTTTTTTTGTTCTTAAGTTTTTTATGTGTCTTTAATGTTGTAATAATTGGGCCAACCATTTGGGACTCCAGGAAGTCATGGTTGAGTTGTCCAAGCTTTTGTCAAGCTTTTGTTGTGTTCAAGATGTTGATATCCTAGAAGATGTAATGTTGATGATGGTCATAGGTGTACCACCCTAGAACAGAGTCATGATGTAATAGGGTACAATATATTGTTTTTAAAGTCTCCTAGAATGCATTGAGGGCCTTTTGAGCCGTGGAATGCACTTGAGTGCAAATTTGCATTATCAAGATGAAAAGATGTAAAAGTTGTTGAGCAACATTTTGCAAAAGTTGCATTTTTGGATGTTGGCGTTGAAAATTTGGTTCAACCAACTGAATCATGAGTATATAATCCAAAAAAAAACTTCATTGTACGGGTTGGAGGATCTGGAATGCAAAAGCAAGTTTTTTTGTTTTAAAGAAATCTTATCTTTTCACCGTTTGGACAGTTTTTCCTTGTTTTTGCTTCATTGTAAGGTCCAGTACGAACTTGTCAGAAGTATATCATTGAAGGGCTTGAGATTTTGTTGAATTTTCTTTCTAGTAAGGTAGATTAGAAAGTTTGATTATGTTTGGTTGCAGGGATCTAGTTCATTCTCTGTGACTAGGTGTAAAACCCTTGCAAAGTAGGGGTTAAGGGCAAAAATGGCTCTAACCTGAGCATCCATTGATGGCACCAGTTAAAATCAAGATGAATTATAGGTTAGAGTTTGTACATATGTTTAGAGTAGGTGCTTCTATTTTACAGGCCTTTGTGATGATTGTGCAATGATGCCCTAGGCTCACAACTAGGAGTTGGTGAGCTAGGATAACAAAAGATCTGCGGTTTCAAAGCACAAGTGGATTGGTAGAAGACAAGATGAAACATGGTTGGAAATCCCTTTGAGTTCCCTCGAATAATCCTTGAATATCTTTGGCAGATGTTTTGACTAGTGAACCTTTCCAAGAACAAATTTGTGAGTCACCCGGTAGGCCTATAACCCTTGAAAATAGAATAGTTTTGGTTCCCATATGTGTACAAAGAACCCAAATGAAATTATTCAATATTGTTTGTAACTATGAAAAGGGTACTCAAATCTGAAATTTATTTGTGGCCTTGTGTGGGAAAATTTCAAACTAAGTCTTGAAAACCGTCATAGGAGGGCTAATTGTATTAGGCCTATTTGGAACCGGTAGAGAGTAAGAGAGGTTGGGAAACCTTGGCGATGGGTTTGAAGGTACTCAAACCCCTATAAAACTTCAAAGACACTATGTAAATGCATTTTGAACCCATTGAATGAGTTGGTGTATTATGATCCTTTGCCAAAGTTGTTGGAGCCTTATGAGTGGTGTGTAGAGATTGAGGTAGCAACCTCAATAGGAAGAGTTGATTGTGTGAGATCATTGGCTATACCTTGGAGGAAAGCCAAAGTGGATTAGACCTTAGAGGTATAACTAGCAAAACCCCTACCAAGTGCCATTGGATGGGCTTGAGGAGTTAGAGGGTTGAGTAAGACAAGTAAACCAAGAAGGTGAATAGGATTAGCTCCAAGACTCTCTGCATCAGAGTGGTATCAAAGCCACCCTTTGAAACATTGGTGTATGTCAGACTGTGAGGAATCAACATCAAGTTCAATTCCTCCAAATGCAATGACTCCAAAAGCCATCCGACAGATGGTGACAAAGATGTTAGAAGGATTGAAGGATCAAGAAGGAAGTCAAGGAACCAAAAATGTTAAGAAGGAGAAGGGGAAGGTTAAGACAGAATGGAGAGATGAGACAGATGAAGAAGTGAAAGATGAGAAGGACCAGACAACAGTAGCAATTCCCCAAGACCAAAAACTATTCTTGGATGTAGTCAAATCCATTTCCAAAGATAACTTGGATGTACTACCCACCTATGGAGGAAATCTCAATGGAGAGGAGTTACTAGATTGGATAGAAGCATTAAATAATCATTTTGATTATAAGGAGGTACTAGAGGAGAAAAGAGTCAATGTGGCCAAGTCAAGATTGAGGGGATCGGCATTGGTTTGGTGGAACATGATGTAAGAAGAAAGGGTACAAGTAGGCAAGAAAAATATAACTTCACGAGAGCGTATGAAGATAAGGCTTAAGGCTCAATTCTTACCAGAGGATTATGAAGTTCAAATCCACAAGAGACTACAAAATTTGAAACAAAAAGAACTAGATGTCAATGCATACACTGAGGAATTCCACAAACTAAGTTTGAGGGGTAGGAAGCATGAGAATGAAGTGGAGAAATTGGCTAGGTACATGAATGGCCTTAGGCAAAACATACAAGATGAAATAAGAATCCTCACATGAGACACTGTTCATAAGTGCTTTCAGTTGTCATTAAGGGTAGAGGAAAAGATCAAAAGTAGAAGTGAGCAAAATCAGAAACATAGAGGTGGTAAAAACTTCAGAGGTAGAGGAACCTTTGGTAGAGGGAAGAATGCTTCAAGAAATGAAGAACCTCAAAACCAAGAAGGAAGTGGGGACTCCCAAAGAGGAACATATAGATGATCCTTTAGAGGAAGAAGTAATTTTAGGGGCAGGTTTGGAAACTCAAGAAGAGGAAATACAGTCTTTACTAGTAGGTGTTATCACTGCAATCAAGTTGGACACACCATGAGTAGGTTCCCAGGAAAGGCCTCAATTTCAACATGCTCATACATGGGTGAAAGGACTCAATTAGTGAAATATGAGGACACTCAAAGTGAGACCTCTCCAATCAACAAGGCAGGGCCAATGATAGATGGAGAAAATGTAATGATAGATGGAGAAAATGTAATGATGAGAAGAACAATGCTAAAGATACCCCAAGCACAAGAGCCACCATAGAGGAAAAGTTTATTTAGGACCACTTGTAAGTCACATGGGAAAATTTGTAAGGTGATTGTGGATTCAGGTTCCATTGAGAACATTGTCTAAGTTGAAATGGTGGATAAACTCAAACTGAATAGATTGCCTCATCTCACTCCCTATAAGGTGTCATGGCTCAACCGAGGTCAACATGTCTTAGTTGATGAACAAGCATGGGTGGACTTTGAAATTGGTGAGTACAAAGACAAACTACTATGTGACATATTTCCTATGGATGCTTGTCATCTTCTTTTGGGTCGTCCATGGCAATATGATGTGAGAGCCAGTCATGATGGAGAAAAGAACGGTTATCTCATCACCAAGAATGGCAAGAAGTATCAAATGGATCCATTACCTGATCCAAAGGAGGAAAAACAAGTAGGGTCAAGTGTTATGTTGCTGAGTGGTAAAGAGTTTCTTAAGGTATTAAAACAAGAAGGTAATCAGGGCTATGCTACAATGATAAAGCCTAAAGATGAAGCTAAGGCAGGTCTAATGAGTAAAATGCCTCAAGAGGTGAAAGGTTTGCTAAAACAATATGAAGAAGTTATAGGAGATGATATGCCTAATTTTTTGCCTCCAATTAGAGATGTAAATCATGAAATAGACTTGATACCAGGGGCAAATCTGCCTAACAAAGCTGCTTATAAAATGACACCTAGTCAAAATGAAGAGATCGCCAAACAAGTGCAAGAACTCTTGGACATGGGGTTTATTAAAAAGAGTTTGAGTCCATGTGTTGTTCCTACTGTATTAGTGCCTAAAAAAGGAGGAAAATGGAGGATGTGCACTGACTCAAGAGCAATCAATAAGATCACTATAAGGTATCGGTTTCCCTTGCCAAGGATTGAAGACCTATTGGACAATATAGGTGGAGCAAGCTACTTCACAAAGGTGGACTTGAAGTCTGGTTATGATTAGATAAGGATCAGACCTGGTGATGACTAGAAGACAACCTTTAGAACCAATGCAGGCCTATATGAGTGGTTGTTGATGCCTTTTGGCCTCACCAATGCACCTAGTACCTTTCAAAGGCTTATGAATGAAGTCTTAGTTGAGTTTATTGGTAGATTTGTTATTGTATATCTTAATGACATTTTGATCTTCAGCAGGTCCAAGGAGGAATACCTTAAGCATTTGGAGATGGTCTTGAAGAAGTTGAAGGAGGCTCAACTCAAAATCAACCTTGAAAAATGTGATTTTTTGAAAACAAAGTTAGTTTACCTTGGTTTTGTCATTTCACAAGGTTTCTTAAAGATGGATCAAAGTAAAGTAGAAGCAATACTTAATTGGCCTATAGCTAGGGGCATAAGTGATGCTAGTAGTTTCCATGGAATGACATCTTTTTATAGGAAGTTTGTGAGAAACATTAGCAATGTTTGTGCTCCTATACTCAACACCATTAAAGGAGGGATTAAATGTCACTTTAAGTGGACAAAGGACGCCAATAAGGGATTTGAATTGTTGAAAGATAAGATAACAGTGCTGCCAACCCTTAGGTTGCCTGATTTCAGTCAGTTGTTTACGGTAGAATGTGATGCTAGCCAAAGGGCAATAGGGGTGGTTTTAAGCCAAGAAGGTCATCCAATAACATTCTTCTCAGAGAAATTGAATGAAGCTAAGCAAAGATACTCCAAATATGATTTGGAGTTGTATGCCATGGTGCAAGCATTAAAGAAGCGACGTCATTACCTACTGCCCAAAGAGTTTGTAGTTTTCATTAACAACCATGCCCTTAGTTTCCTTAATGGGAAAGAGAAGTTGAATCAAAGACACCTAAAGTGGGTTGAATACCTACAATCCTACACCTTCACTATCAAGCACAAGAAGGAAACTGCCAACAAGGTAGCTGATGCATTATGTAGGAGAGTCATGACTATGCAATAGATACAATTGCAAAGTGTGCGATTGAATTAGTTAAAAGACCTCTACAAGGATGATAAGGATTGTGCAGAGATATATGCTGTTTGTACTGATTTTTCTAGTACTTCACATGTCTCTTATTCAAAATATATGATACAAGAGGGGTTTTTGTTCAAAGGATGCCTTCTTTGCATTCTCCAATGTTCTATGAGACGAAACATTATCCAAGAAAAAAATCAAGGAGGTCTAGGAGGTCATTTTGGCATAGATAAAACTCTGGAGCAGGTTAGTAGGTTTTACCGTTGGTCCAAGTTGAAATCAGAAGTGAGAAGGTTTGTAGAATAATGTGCAATCTGTCAAAGAGCAAAGGGTTCACCAAGTAATGTAGGTCTATACCAACCTTTGGTCATCCCTCAGAGGCCTTGGGAATGTTTGAGTATGGATTTTGTGTTAGGCTTACTAAGAACTCCAAGGGGATTTGATAGTGTGTATGTGGTGGTAGATAGGTTCAGCAAAATGACACATTTTATACCTTGCAAGAGCACCAATGATGCCACCTACATTGTAGGACTCTTCTTCAAGGAGAGAGTTAGAATTCATGGCCTTCCAATCAACATAGTTAGTGATAGAGATGTGAAGTTTTTAGGCCACTTTTGGAGGAAGTTGGGAAAAAGATTATCCTTTTCATTTGCCTATCATCCACAATCAGATGGTAAGATAGAGGTAGTCAAGAGATCATTGGGTAATCTGCTAAGATGCCTTACAAAACAACATGGGTAGGCTTGGGATTTGGTACTCGATCAGGCAGAATATGCATACAATGACTCAGTTAACCGAAGCACAGGTAAAAGTCCCTTTGAGATAGTGTATGGATTTCATCCTAGGGGTATACTAGAGCTTAGAGATCTCAATTCTATGGCACCTAAGAGTGCACAAGGTGAGAATTTTGTAGAAGGTATCAAAGAAGTGCATGATAAGGTAAGGAAAACCTTATAACAAAAGTCCGAGCAATATAAGATGAATGTTGATAAAACAAGAAGGAATGTGTAATTTAAGATTAGAGATTTGGTCCTAGCATATCTAAGGAATGAGAGACTTCTAAAAGGGCAGCCTACTATGCTATTGATGAAGAAGATTGGACCTCTCAAGGTGGTGCACAAATATGGACAAAATGCATATGAAGTTGAACTCCCTCCCACCTTGGGTATTTCTCCTATCTTTAATGTATGTGATCTCTATCCATACATGGGAGAATCACAAACAAATCAGTTGGACACTTTATCACAGGCTAATGAAGATTGGGGGAGAGATTTGCCACCATGCCAACCAGTCAAGTTGGAAAGTATCTTGGACACCAAGGTAGTAAAGAAGACAAGGAAAGGAGTACAAGCATTATCTTGTCAAGTGGGCAGGGTTACCTGAATCAGATGCTATGTGGATGTTAGAATCAGATATACTCTAGCATGGTATGGAAATTGCAGACCTCTTAACTCAAGGGACTTGAGTTCTTTGTCCCAGGGGAGTATGGTGCAGGGCACCTATCACTCCAGGCAAATTTTGTTTGTTCTTAAGTTTTTTATGTGTCTTTAATGTTGTAATAATTGGGCCAACCATTTGGGACTCCAGGAGGTCATGGTTGAGTTGTCCAAGCTTTTGTCAAGCTTTTGTTGTGTTCAGGATGCTGACATCCTAGAAGATGTAATATTGATGATGGTCATAGGTGTACCACCCTAGAACAGAGTCATCATGTAATAAGGTACAATATATTATTTTTTAAGTCTCCTATAATTCATTGAGGGCCTTTTGAGCCTTGGAATGCACTTGAGTGCAAATTTGCATTATCAGGATGAAAAGATGTAAAATTTGCTAAGCAACATTGATCAAAAACAAATTTTAAAAATTGAAAATAATATTTTCATAGTTTTTCTAGTTTTTCTATATGTTAGCATTTAGCATTTTTGAAGGCCTTTGGGGCATTTTTAGCCCTTGAAACTTTGGCATGTCCCTTAGAACATTTCCATAGGTAGTTCTTTCGGGTCTTCACCTTAAGCTCTTGGATACCTTTCCAACGAGTTAAACAGATCGTAATTTTGAGTCCGGAGCAGGAAGTTATGCCTAGTTAAAGTTAGGACAAAATTTTATATAACTTTTTTTGAAATTTTCGTAGTTTTAGATTTTTATTATGTAAATAAAGAGATGTGACTGTTGGGTTTCAATTCTCAAGGGGTTTTGGTGACCCTTGGAATCTCATGAACTGATATATGTTGAATTTTTGAATTCAATAGATCACTTTTTGGCTTGCTTCAATTCTGTGTTTACCTTGTTCATGTAAACAAATCCACAATACCATAGGTTCTCACTCAAGTGTTGTCATCCAAATCCATAATTCAAATCAGCAGTATCAGAGAAAGTTCATTCCTGTATGTCATATCACACGTAATCAACATATCAAAGATTGGGGTTGGAAACAAGGAATCCTTCATACTACCTTCCTTTGAGACGCACACGATCGTAGATGGCTAAGTTGCAGACCAATGATGACATTAAAGCGTTGGTTGCAGATGCATTAACAAAACAACGTGAAGAAATGATGGAGCAGTTCAAGCAAATGCTGGAAAGTCATGGGTCACAAGCAAACCCACCATTCATAGGGTATACACCATTCAAGGTGCAAGTGAATTTCGATATACCCACATTTCAGGAAGATCGATGCGGATGCTGTTGATGATTGGGTTTTAAAACTGGAAAGGTATTTCTCTGTCAACCAGTTCTAAGATGAAGAGAAAATAACTTTCACTCTTCTCAAAGCTGAAAATCATGTGAAAGATTCATGGGAAGTGAAGTTAGCATCCAAGGCAACAGAAAATGGTACTACTTTTATCTTTGATAAAAAACCCACATGGGGATAATTCATGGAGCACATAAAGGAAGAATACTTTCCTATGGATACATATGAACAAAAATATATGCAGTGGCAATTGCTTTGATAGAAAAAGGACCAAATTGTTCAAGAATATACTAATACATTTAATTCTTTAGCAAAAAAGCTTGGCATCAAAGATTGTGAGAAGCATCGAGTTTTGAAATATCAGAGTGGACTTCATAGGTATATCCAAATCGAAATGGAATTTCTGAACATAGAGATTCTAGCTAGTGCATATAAATTTGCTACAAAAATTGAGGAGAAATTCAAACAGAAAGGAAGGAGGGATAACTTTGCAAACAACAGATGGTAGGGTGAAGGTGGCAAAACTACATGGAAATAAACCTCAAAGGAATCTTCTCCCAATTCAGCAATGAAAAAGGCACGGGGTATGAAGAAGACACACGAAAATGGTATGTGGTGTGAATTCTATAAGAGTCCCTCTCATAACACAAAAGATTGCAGAACCATAAAAATTTTAATGATGGAGACGCATGAGGACAAGGCAAAACCTAAGGTGGCAAAATCTTGCACAGAATAAAGTCATGAATAGGTCATTGAGGCTGATCCATATACAACAGTAGCTACTACAAAGATATTGCCCTCGGAGGATGAGGAGAGATTGTTCCACTCACAGATGTGGGTCGGAGGATGAGCCCTGCACTTTATTGTTGATAGTGGAAGTCAAAAGAACCTAATCTCAGCAGAGACTATGAAGAGATTGAATATGAAAACAACATCACACCCGCAACCCTATTCAATGAGATGGGTAAGTCAAGGGAGAGATATCCAAGTGCATCAGCAGTGTCACCTTTCATACTCTATAAAGCCTTTCAAAGATGAGGTAATCTGTGATGTGGCTCCTTTAGATGTTTGTGATGTTCTATTGGGACAACCATATATGTACTAGCGCCATGGTGTTTATGAGTCCAGATCTCATAGCGTGACAATCAGATTAGGTGAGTAGAAATACCGAATACCAGAGGTAAGCCCTGCATACACTACCTCTTTGATTAGTGCTAAGAAATGTAAGAGTTTGGTTGCCAAAATGGGAACATTCAAATTATTGATGATTCATTTTGAAGAAGAGAGAAAGTCGGTATATATTTCCCATGCCATCACAAACACCACAACCCTATAGAAAAGATTAATGGATCAAATTTTGATAAAATATGAGAATCTGTTTAAGTTACCAACTGGGGTACCTACACACTGCCAAGTGAGACACACTATTGATTTGATACCAGAAACTCCATTGCCTAATGAACTAGTCTACCGTAGATCAGTATTAGAAAATAATGAAATTAAGAGGCAAATACAGGAATTGATTGAGAAGGGACATATTCGTCCAAGTGCATCACCCTGTGGTAGTCCCATTGTTCTAGCAAAGAAAAAGGATGGAACTTGGAGACTTTGTATTGACTATAGGGCCTTGAACAAAATTTAAGTCAAAAAATAGGTATCCACTTCCCTGGATAGATGACCTCTTGGACCAGCTTAGAGGGGCTCGATTCTTCACAAAAATTGATTTGAAATCGGGATACCATCAAGTACCAATTGACTTAGCTGATGTGTGGAAGACAACTTTCAAATATAAAGAGGGGTTGTTTGAATGGATAGTGATGACTTTTAGTCTAACAAATGCCCCAACAATATTCATGAGAATGATGAATGATATACTTTGACCATTCACTGATTCCTTCATGGTGGTATATTTTGATGACATACTCATCTTCAACAAAACTTGGGAGGAACATTTACAACATGTGGAAAAAATTCTCTCAACTTTACAAGATCATGGGCTTTATGCAAACAAAGAAAAGTGCTCCTTTGGTATGCAGAGTATCAGATACTTAGGATATGTTATTGATAGTGAGGGTGTTCATGTTGATCCAGAGAAGATACAAGTGATTAAGGACTGGCCATCTCCTAGAAATCTGACAGAGTTACGAAGTTTCCTCGGGTTGGCAAACTTTTATCACAGATTTGTGTTGGACTCTAAATCAGTCATTGCAGGGGGAACACAAGAAAAGTTTAAATGGACAGGTGATCAACAAGAACCATTCGAGGAGTTAAAATGAAGGTTATGTTCTGCACCAGTTTTATCTCTTCCTGACCTACAATGACCATTTGAAATACATACCGATGCATCTAAATATACCCTAGGAGCAGTCCTCATGCAACATGGTTGCCCAGTTGCATATCATAGTCAGACTTTTTCTGATATAGTGCATCAATATGCCACTTATGACAAGGAACTATATGCTATTGTTCAAGCCTGTAAATAGTGGAAACATTATATTTTGGGTAAGGAGACTGTCATCCACATAGACCACAAACCTCTTCAATTTTTGCAAACACAAGGGAATTGTAGAATGATGGTCAACTTATCTTCAACAATTTCGTCTCAATATTCACCACAAGAAGGGAAACGCTAACAAAGTAGTAGACTATTTGAGCAGGCCTCCGATTGGAGCTATAAGTATGGTATTGGACTCATGTGGTCATCAAACTGAAGCCTGAGATTGCTTGTATGAGAATGATGTTGAATTTGTAGATGTTTATAATCAATTGGTAAAGAGACATGAAGTGACTGACTTCTATTTGCAGGATGGAATGCTTTGTCACCTTGGCCAAATCTCTGTGCCCAATGCAGATTGCAAAAAGCTGATATGGGAAGCTCACTGTAGTAAGGTTGTTGGTCATTTTGGCAAAGGTAAGACTACTGCTATACTTCAAAGGTATTTTTATTGGCCAAAGTTGAGAAATGATGTCATTTCATATATTCTAGCTTGTATCGCATGTGCTATTGCTAAGCCTGCCAATCATAAACTTAGACTGTATTCACCTCTTATTGTTCTTAAAAAACATTGGCATTTAGTTTCTATGGACTTTATGTCTGGTCTTCCTACCACCAAAAGAGGCCATGATTGTGTGTATGTTGTGGTAGATAGGTTCTCAAAAATGGCAGGTAATAGTGGCTTGTAAAAAAACAATTTCTGCAGAAGACACTGCAAAGCTTTTCTTTGAACACATTTGGGTTCATTTTGGTCTACCGAATACCACTATCTCAGATAGGGACAACAAGTTTCTTAGTAAGTTCTGGTCTACATTATGGGAAAAGATGGACACAAAATTAACAAAGTCTACTGCTTTCCATCCTCAAATAGATGGCCAAACAGAGGTAGTGAATCAGATGATCATTCACATCCTACGCATGTATCACTCGAAACATCCTTGCACATGGGATGAAAGTCTTCCATATGTTCAGCATAGCTACAACAAGGCAATTCATAGTTCGACTGGTCACAACCCATTTGAGTTTTGTCTTGGTTATCAACCACTTGCACCAATGGATGTTGCCATACCACTTATTCAACCCGATTTGGTTCCACGTGTTGGTAAGGGGGAAGATAAGGTAAGCCCAGTTCGTTGATAAAATTCATCATCTGCAACAACAAGTTCATGAAATCTTGGGGCATACCAATAAGAAATATAAGGAGAGACATGATGAGCATCATACTCCTCATAATGTTCAAGTTGGGGACAAGGTGTGGTTGCATATCCAGAAGGAATGATTGCAAGGTCCCAATAGGAAGCTTCGTCCTCTACGTTATGGGCCATACACAATCATCAAGAAAGTTGGTGATAATTCTTTTGAGCTTAATCTACCCCCATTTCTGGGTCTTCATCCAGTCTTCAATGTGGAACTCTTGAAGCCATATTTTCCTCCACTATTAGATGTTGCAGATGTGGCAGAAACAATTTCCACTACAGAATTGAATCCAGATGCAACTTCTCCATTCAAATGTGATCAGATTGTGGACACCATGGTGAAAACACTCAAACAACAACAAATCTATCTATACAAAGTGGTTCGAGCAGGGCAGATTGCTCAACAAGGAAAGTGGTTTACCAGGGAGCAGATTCAGCTACGTTTTCCTCATCTCATTCAGAGTGTTGATGCAATGGGGCCCATTGCTTTTCAAGGGGGAAGTAATGATCAGAGAGAAATTTGAAATATTGAAAATAATATTTTCATATTTTTTCTAGTTTCTCTATATGTTAGCATTTGGCGTTTTTGAAGGCCTTCGGGGCATTTTCAACCCTTGAAACTTTGGCCTATCCCTTAGAACATTATCGTAGGCAATTCTTTCAAGACTTCACCTTAAGCTCTTAGAGACCTTTCCAATGAGTTAAACGGCTTGCAATTTCAAGTCCAGAGTAGGAAGTTATGCCTAGTTAAAGTTAGGACAAAATTTTATATAGTTTTTTGAAATTTTCGTAGTATTAGATTTTATTATGTAAATAAACAGATGCGACTGTTGGGTTTCGATTCTCAAGGGGTTTTGGTGACCCTTGGAATCTCATGAACATTTATATGTTGAATTTTTTAATTGAATAGATCACTTTTTGGCTTGCTTCAATTCTGTGTTTACCTTGTTCTTGTAAACAAATCCACAATACCACAGGTTCTCACTCAGGTGTTGTCATCTGAATCCATAATTTGGATCAAACATTTTGCAACATTTTGCAAAAGTTGCATTTTTGGATGTTGGCATTGAAAATTTGGTTCAACCAACTGAATCATGAGCATACAAGCCAAAAAAAAACTTCATTGTACGGGTTGGAGGATCTGGAATGCAAAAGCAAGTTTTTGTGTTTTAAAGAAATTTTGTCTTATCACCATTTGGACAGTTTTTCCTTGTTTTTGCTTCATAGTACGGTCCAATATGGACTTGTCAGAAGTATCTCATTGCAGGGCATGAGATTTTTTTGAATTTTCTTTCCAGCAAGGTAGATTAACAAGTTTGGTTGTGTTTGGTTGCAAGGATCTAGTTCATTCTCTGTGACTAGGTGTAAAACCCTTGCAAAGTAGGGGTTAAGGGCAAAAATGGCTCTAACCTGAGCATCCATTGATGGCACAAGTTAAAAATCAATAGGAATGATAGGTTAGGGTCTATACATATGTTTAGATTAGGTGCTTAGGTTTTGTAGGCCTTTGTGATGATTGTGCAATGATGCCCTAGGCTCACAACTAGGAGTTGGTGAGTTAGGACATCAAAAGATGTGCGGTTTCAAAGAACAAGTGGATTGGTATAAGATAAGATGACACATTATTGGAAAGCCCTTTGAGTTCCCTTGAATAATCCTTGAATATCTTTGGCAAGTGTTTTGACTGGTGAACCTTTCCAAGAACAAATTTGTGAGTCACCTGGTAGGCCAAGAACCCTTGAAAATAGGACAGCTTTGGTTCCATATGTGTACGGAGAACCCAGATGCAATTCTTCAATATTGTTTGTAACTCTGAAAAGGGTACTCAAATCTGAAATTTATTTGTGGGACTATGTAGGAAAATTTCAAACTAAGTCTTGAAAACCGTCATAGGAGGGCTAATTGTATTAGGCCTATTTGGAACCGGTAGAGAGTAAGAGAGGCTGGGAAACATTGGCGATGGGTTTTAAGGTGCTCAAATCCCTATATAAATTCAAAGACACTATGTAAATGCATTTGGAACCCATTGAATGAGTTGGTGTATTGTGATCCTTTGCAGAAGTTGTTGAAGCCTTATGAGTGGTGTGTAGAGATTAAGGTGGCAACCTCAGTAGGAAGAGTTGATTGTGTGAGATCAATGACTATACCTTGGAGGTAAGCCAAAGTGGATTAGACCTTAGAGGTCTAACTAGCAAAACCCCTACCAAGTGCCATTGGATGGGCTTGAGGAGTTAGAGGGTTGAGTAAGACAAGTAAACCAAGAAGGTGAATAGGATTAGCTCCAAGGCTCTCTGCATCAGAGGGGAACGAACTAAGTGGCAATGACTAAAGCCAAGTAATCCAAGCCACTACAAATAAATGCATATGTGATGAAAATAATATGCGATGAGTGTTACATGCTATCACAACAACGCTATGCCTCCCTCGATGCCCATACGGTGAGTTAAAATTTGTAGAGCGTAACCTCTACAGACTGGGACATCTCCCTCAACGGAGTGTAAAATGCTGCTGATTGTGACCACTCGAATGAAACCTTGTCTAAACACCATAGAAATTAGAATCCAATCCGAGTCAGTAACCAATCACTTGTTTTATCACAGTGCAAGGGTGGGGAATAATCCGTCCCCAAGACACTCACCATATATCTCCCAAGATAACAAACCAATTGAGGAGCAATATTCTTTGATCTCATTTTTGGAAAAAGGCAAAAAAATGGGCGCACCCTAGGGTGTGATAGGGTTGTTTAAGCTGATGGAGTATCAAGATGTGGGCTGTGGTAATACTTGTGACCTTTTGAATTTAGGAGAGTCTGTCTGATGTTATATCGAATTTCCCCAATATAT
Source organism: Cryptomeria japonica (assembly GCF_030272615.1). NCBI lineage: Eukaryota > Viridiplantae > Streptophyta > Pinopsida > Cupressales > Cupressaceae > Cryptomeria > Cryptomeria japonica. The sequence goes on along the minus strand of NC_081405.1, from coordinate 347,908,283 downwards.
CGAGAACAAAATGAGATCTTGAGAAAGATTCCAACATTCATGAAAATTTGAAAAAAAATTCCTTAAACAAATATTATTTTCATGGTTTTATTCTTTTGATGTGACTGCTGTGTCCTTTGCTACACTTCGACAAATTCAAAACATTATAGGAAACAAATCACAACCTTAACAAAGTTTCAGTGTTCAATAAGATCAAATAGAACCTCAACCAAGTTAAGTGTCAACATTAACACCAATGTTAGATCCAAACCTTTGCACAAATTCAAAGATGATATACATGTTACTTTCAAGCGATCTTAGGTCCTAGGCATTCAATTCATGCAGAAGTATCATTCGAATCATCACACAAAGTCTTGGCACAAGTCATTTCACCAAGTTGTCATTCACTCACTTAAGATTTAGTGTTGTAGTAGAGTACAAGAATCATACCTAAGTCCATGGATATTAGAGGAGATGGAGAATTTCCATTCGAACAACCCAATCTTGGGCCAAACAATGACCAATTAGAAATTATTGATGGTTTAGATAACCTCGCTTGGGAAGTAAGATTCAATCGTGCCTAATATGACACAGTTGAGGTAGCCATAGATGATAAAATCTGGAAGTCTGTTCATCTTGATGAGAAACTAAGGAAAAAGATACAAAGAGTAGCTCAGAAAGAAGCCATTAGACAATTGGTAGAAAAGACCATAGCAACATTTCTCAAATCGTGTTAAAAAAGAAAAGTGTCAGTCATTTCTAGGGTCTACATTGTCTACATAGTAGTCTTCAACGTATGGCTCTAAAATGAAATGATAAATTCCCATTTGAACAACCCAATCTTGGGCCAAATAACGTTCAATTAGAAATAATTGACAGTTTGAATATTCTTGCTGAGGAATTAATAGTTGATCAAGACCAATACAACATAGTCCAAGCTATCATAGATGATGAAGTTTGGAAGTCAGTACAAATAGACATAGACCTCAAAAATCGAATCAAAGAAGAGGTAGAATTTGAAGCTTTTCGACAATACGCTGGAAATCTTGTGTTCGAATTTTGTAATCCTCGATAGCAAGTCATCATTTATAGATTGCATTGTCTTCACTTTAGTATTTAGGAAGTCATAGAAGCATACTTAGCTGCATTTAATCGAGTCTTGCATACACATCTTAGAGAGTCAAGATTATTTTGGAACAATATTCATGCCATTAACGTGTGCTCAAAAGGAAAAACACCAGATGGATCCTAACAATTATCCCTTGGTTAACCCCACATGGAATATGGATCTATCCACACAACAACAAACATAGGGTCACACACTTGCAACACTGTCAACAAACACAAATAGGATGGCTTCCATTGATGAAATACAACATAATTTGAGAAAAGAAGAATTAGAAGTAGCCCAACAAGATCCCATGATACTTATGATTGTCAATGCTCTCATGAATAATGATAGAGACATATATCTCTCTCTCTTAGTCTAAAATGGGGCCAAGTTACCTCTAGGGGTAGACATTTCAGCGATATTGCTGCAAGGTGTGACATTGAATCAAAATATACGTCAAATGCCTATTGCAACACAGACTCAAGCAGTAGTTGCTACATCAACGCAAGGTATATCTCAAAGTGCCCATATGGCTACAACCTCAGCATAGTCAATAGTGGCATCGACAATTACTAATCTTACATCTCTGACAACACCCAACATGATGATGCAAGCTCCAATGGATCACAACGCTACTTTGGCAAATATAACTCAACCCTCAGTTTCAGTTGGTTCCACCTACAGTAGCCAGAATGTGAATCAAGGGACAACTAGCTCAGCTTAGCCTAATGTCAGTCCACAATTTGCATACTTTACACCACCTAGTGGAACTTATGGTGTACAGTTACCTAGTCAGTCTACATTTCAATAAGCTCAAAGGTACTCAAATACTATCCCTTTTGTGGGAAACACTCATCAAGTCAGTACACCATTGACCCAAACAGAGATCTTGACCCAACAAATGGAGAACCTTCAAAAGCAAATGGCTAGTATGCAAGCAGTTAATGATAAAAAGAGCTACATAATGGAGGACCTCTGTCCATATCCTTTTGACAAAAAGTTATACATGCCACCATTTCCCCCACATTTTAAAACTCCAAAGTTCGACAAGTATAGAGGGAAAGGTGATCCAAGAGATCATGTTAGAAAATTCTTCACGACATGTATTGAAGTAGCTCACAATGATACATACTTAATGAGGCTATTTTCCAAAAGTCTTGGAGGGACAACATTGGAATGGTTTTCACACCTTCCAACCAAAATTACTTCACGGGGAGAATCGGCTGAGTTATTTATATCCAACTTTTCCTTCAACATAGATAATCCAATTGCCTTAATGGATTTATGTGTAACAAAGCAAAAAGAAGGTGAAACTTTCACCACATTCTTGCAAAGATGGAGAGGCCTATATCGCAGATGTCTTAGTCACATCCCTGAAGCTGAGCAAGTAGACATTTTCAATGAAAATCTTGTGCCTCCAATTAAGTATCCATTACAAATGCAATGCCTGAACAATTTTAAAGACATAAAAAAAAAAGCATCAAATGTGAGAGAGGCCTATTAGAACAAGGGATACTGAAACACCACAAAGATAGTGGACCGACCACCAACACAAACAATGAAAGGCCAAAATTTTGGTCTAGGAACAAAAATGTCACAAACGATGGAGTTATTGATGTGCATGTTGTAAACAGAGCTCAACCAATAGTATCTCTACAAGAACCAATTGATTTTTCCAATAAGAACCAGTCTTAGACAAACAACACCAATGCACTACAATCAAACAATCCAAGGCCACCAAGGATAGGAGCACCCAAAAGAAACTGTACACCCCTCAGAGAACCTATTGAATCAACACTGAAAAAGTTGATATAGAGAAATGCCATAACTTTACCAGAAGCTAGGCCATATGAACCAGGTCCATTTAAGCCCGCTTGGTGGAATGACAATGATTAATGTGAGTATCACCATAATAAGGGTCACAAGACAACAAGTTGCTACAAATTGAAAAACCTTATCCAAGATCTCATTGATCAAGGTGACATTACTGTGGATACCAATAAAGCACCAAACACAGATCATACCATTTTTAAGGATCCTTTCATCAAACATGACAAAGGAAAGGTTTATAGTGCTAATGCACAAAACAATACTACCAATTATACCAATGTCGCATTTGACTATGCCATAAACACACTAAGTGCAGGAGATGAAATGGTAGCTACAATCATAGTGAATCCTAAAAGTAGAGATTGTGTTGTTATCACTAGAAGATCAAAGGTCACATTACAAGGGGTGCCTTCAAACCCCCTTTCAATAATTAGCAACTACAATATGGTGGATCAGTTGAAGCGAACTCCAGCCCAAATTTCATTATTTGAGTTATTGCGCATATCGCTGACTCATAAGGCAGTCCTGGACAAAGCCTTACAAGATTCAGTTGTTACTAGAGATATTGATGAGAACACATTCCAATCCATGGTTGGAAACTTGGCAGCTTCAAAGGTCACATTCATTGAACAAGATGTACCTACAAACCGACCCATGCATAATGATCCCTTGCACTTGGAAGCTTTGGTTGACTGAAAGAAGGTTCAAAGAGTACTTATAGATGGTGGAGTTGGCCTTAATATGTGCACACTACATTTGATCAAAGCTTTAAGGTATTTTGAACATTATATTGATTCTACCAAAATAATCAATATCAAAGCCAATGATGATGAGGTACGCCCCTCTAAGGGTGTGGTGAATTTACTAGTACAAGTGGGACTAGCTACAACAGACATCACCTTTCAAGTCCTAGACAAAGAATTAGGGTACAATATGTTGTTAGGTCGCCCTTGGATACATACCATGCAAGCAGTACCATCAACTTTTCACCAATGTGTAAAGTTCCCATACAATGGCATAGAGATCACTATCCATGGTGACCCAAACCCTTTTCAACACTGTAATTATTTAAGGGCAAGCACAAAAAATCAAGTACCAAACAATAAGGAGGTCCCACTTCACTTACAAATGGAATCATTATCAATTAGAGAAATAGAGAAAAATACACCAACCACATCTTCTTTGCAGATTAAGGAAGTTGGTTGTGGAGAATATTCTATTTCGAGTACCTTAGATGGCAAACAATCATCTTTTTCTCCCAGGACTTTTGGGAAGCCTCAGAACACAATAATGAAGCAAGATAAAGGAAAAGAGATAGTAAAGTACTCAGATTCATGCTCTTTTATTAGATGGGGAGACTTACAAGAAGAATCTCTAAGTGAAGATGTCAATCACTGGATATACATAGAAGAAGATGACATGACAATACCCAAGTTACCTCTACATCAATATGGAAACGACTTCAAGATGTTACAAAAACATTGGTAAGATGTCACCACAAGATTGGGACTACAAAAGAAAGGAATATTAGAACCTGTTTTGCCACATGAAAAACCAAAGAATCAAGGCTTGGGATATAAACATGTGCCACAAATAATAGAAGCTAGGCAATGTACATTAGATATACTGAACAAGCCTAGGTTACCCTCAAAATACATACCTCAGAATCAGTCATCAACAAGAATGTATTCCTCTTCATCTCAGAAAAGAAAGAGAGCACCAACATCTCCTATCATGGAATCAGATGGTGACGACATGAGGAAACTTCTACAAGAAACTAGCACATAGACATCTAGCAGTACAATACCTGAAATATTTGCATAAGAAAACATGGTAGCAGATATAGGATTAACACCAACAGATGAGCCAAATCCTTGGTTGCGGTCAATACTTTTGCCAAGGGAAACAACTTCAGCTCCTTCATTTGAGTCTGATTTAATTGACTGGGGGCAAAAAAGAGAGACACAATTAGATTGGTTTCAAAATGATGAAGCCATAGCTGAATTCTTGGGTGCAAGGGACATACTCCCTTATAATGATCACAAAGCTGACTTTGTAGTAGATTTAGACAAAACTGCATATTTTGGAGAAGCAAGCTCCTCTCCTAATCAAAACAATGATAATAAAGCAGAACACATAATGGATGCTCTACCTATTGATAAAGAATAGTCAAAATTATTGGTAGAAGAAACTGAGGAAATCAACATTGATGATGTTGAGAAAGTTCATAACATTCACCTAGCAAAATCCCCAAATCCAATAGAAAAAGAGAAATTTATCAAATTCTTTAAACAAAGACCAATCAATTTTGCATGGTCTTATGCAGATATGCCTGGATTAGATCCTGAATTGGTATTACATCATTTGCCATTGCTTCCATGAGTAAAACCATATAAGCAGAAGCTTAGGAAGATGCACCCTCACATAGCCTTGTTAGTTAAAATTGAGCTACAAAAAATGTTAGATGTGGGTTTCATTAGACCCATAGACTATAGTGAATGGATTTCAAATCTAGTCCTGGTATCCAAGCATACTGGAGTTATCAGGATCTGCACCAACTTCTGAGATCTCAACAAGGCTTGCCCAAAAGATAACTTTCCACTCCCTAACATAGACATCATAGTGGACTTGATAGCTGGAAATGAAACACTATCACTCATGGATGGTTTTTCTAGTTATAATTAAATCAAAATTGGACCAGAAGACCAACCTGAAACAATATTCATTTGTCAATGGGGAACATATTGCTGGAATGTGATGCCATTCGGTCTTAAAAATGCAGGTGCCACTTATCAAAGGGCAATGACCACCTTATTCCATGACATGATACACATGATCATGGAAGATTATGTAGATGACTTGCTAGCAAAGTCCAACATAAGGGATAGTCATCTAGACATATTGGCTAAGATCTTTGATATACTCGAGCAATACAATGTAAGACTCTATCCAAAAAAATGTGTCTTCGAAGTAAATCCGGCAAACTCTTGGGCTTCATTGTATCTAATTGCGACATTGAGATAGATCCAGAGAAAGTGAAAGCTATTTTAGACATGCCATCACCTGCTATGCTCAAACAACTCAGAAGTCTGCAGGATAGATTACAGTCCATAAGGCGTTGCATTGCCCAATTGGCAGAAAAGTGCCAACCATTTCAACATCTTTTAAAGAAAGGCGTTACATTCAAATGGACACAACGATGCCAAGAGGCATTGGAGACTACAACAAAATCCTCCTTAGGTTCTCTCTTAGCACAACGTGATGAACTAAGGAAAAGAGAGAGTTGTCTACTACATCAGTAGAACACTCACTGGGTATGAAATCAACTACACACCAATAGAACGAGCATGTCTTGCCATAGTTTTTGCATCACAAAAACTGAGACATTATATGTTGAGTCATAAAGTACAACTCATTGCACAATTTGATCTACTCAAGTACCTGATGAATAGAGCAGTACTAACCGGAAGACTTGCAAAGTGTGTCATGATACTTAGTGAATTTGACATTGAATATGTTGTTGGCATTCTGATACTATTTTGTATGACCAGTAAATGATATGGTTGTCATTGGTGGCAACATCATCTCCATAGTCTTCACAATCCATCGGTAGTAAGAAGACTAGAATACTAAGGTCAACTGGCTAAGCAATAAGTAAACAAGATAAACAGTGAGTAGACCAACAAGTAGTGAGTAGACTGGGAAAAATTGAGTAGATCGACAAGCAGTGAGTAGACTAGCAAGCAGTGAGTAGACCGGGTAGCGGTGAGTAGATCGACACAAAAGAGGTCCATTGGCTAAGCAAAGAACATACCGGTATTCAGGAGGAAACTGGCTAGACAAATTTTGATTGGTTCATCGGAAGAGTCTGTAACTGATAGACTGGTAATGTTTAGTTACATTCAGCTAAATCGGGAGTCTTCTCCAGTCAACTGGCGGACTTATCGGCATGTTCGACTGTATTGACAGAGATTCCTGCAATGTTTTCAGAGACATGATTTAAGGCATGATAATGGAATTTTGAAAGGAATGTTTTGGAGGGAAAGCTGGCGACAGACTAAAGGGTTAATAAATACACATCTCATTCTTGAGATGGTTGTTGTCAAGTTGAATGAAGATAATGTAAAAGTGGACATAGGGGGAGTTTAAGAGACTACAGAGCCGAGTGACAAAGGACCTAGAGAGTAGAGTTTCATAGAGTAGTGACTCAAGTGACAAAGGACTAACAGTGTGATATCCAAGGATCAACAAATTGGCAGAAGGCAGAGTTGAAAGTGCATTCAGGAAATCAGGGTTGTGTAGAACAAACAAAACTGATGCAGACCTAGTGTGATTCTTTAGTGTGATCTGATAAGGCTAATGAGTAGCAATTTTAACAGATTATCCATCTGTTTCTTTCTAACAACTACAACATAAATCCCTTAATCAGGTGGACTTTAACAGGTGCCATTGTAAAAATCCCTTAACTAGGTGACATCTTAATTGATGTTCTTAAGTCCTTTAACCAGGCTACTCTTAACAGTGTAAATGCACTAGCCAACCTTGAACAAAATCCCTTAACCGGGTGGCACCTAACAGTGTCTTTGTAATCTCCTAACAGGTATGGCTCTTAACTGGGCGCACTCCAGAAGAGTACAAATTTTGTGAGTTCCTACTCACATCGTGGTTTTCTCCCTATTGGGTTTCCACGAGTTAAATATGTGTGTCATTGTGTATCTTTTCATGTATGCTCAATCTTCTGCAGTAAATGTTTACATTGATGAATGGTAAATTAGTTCAAACTTAAAGTAAAAGTTTTAAATGGTTAAAACCGGTAAAGTGTTGATTCACCCCTCCCCTCTCAGCACCAGTTGGGACTAACAATGGTGATCAGAGCCCAGTTCCTATGAAGTGAACTTGACAGATTGAGGATAAAGATCATGGAAGAGTACTGGTATCAAAAGAATTTTGATGAAGCCAATAAAATTATTGCTCAGTTGAAAGGGAGACTGAGAAAATCTCTTGCAAAAAGGAAGGCTCAACAACTAAATGAGAGTCAAGATATCATAGATCAACTCTCTAAATAAACTAGATCTGAAGAAGCTGAAGAAGCAGTCTCAGAACTCATGGAAAAGAACAAGAAGTTGATCGAAGAAATTACACATCTCAAAAGAGAACATGAAGGTTAGGTGCTGAGAATAACTAAGATAGTGGAAGCCAGTAGAAGTGCTGATGAAAGAAAAAGGGAGGCAGAAGAAGAACTGTCTAAAGCTGAAAGAGCCAGGAGGCTTGTTGAAGACACCCTAATAGAAAATGATGCAATCATGATTGGGAAAGATGAATAAATTCGATTTCTCACCCAGGAGAATGAATACATACATAAACATCTGAATGACAATGCAAAAGAAAAGGAGAAGATGATGAAAGAGATTGAACAACTCAAGAGTGAGTTGAAAACTGAGAATGAGGGAAATGAGAAGCTGAGAAAATTCAATGAAAGCTCCGAGAAGGTAGATAAATAGTTGAAAGCTTGGAATAAAGGATACAACCGGCCTTGGTTACCCCGGTTCAGGTCCTATGGAAACTGGAGAATCATCTAAATCCAAAAAGATGAAGGATGATAAAAGAAACCATTTAGAAGCAAGAGGTATGAAGTCTTCCAAATTCTCTTGTAATCATTGTGGTAAATCGGGTCATAAGACCAATGACTGTAGAAATAAACCGGATAGTCAAAAGAAGACTTTCACCTTTGATGGTTATTGCCATAATTGTCATAAGTATGGCCACACTGCTTATGAGTGTAGATCTCAATCTAGTAGTAAATCAAATGGAAGAAGATTTAAGGGACATTGCTTCACATGCAATAAGTTTGGACATAGATCTAAAGAATGTAGGTCCAAGATAAATGTATCAAGATCATCGTTCAAACCGGTCTGTCCTAACAAAAGGAGGAATTAGTTGAATGCCACCTGTTCCACGTGTGGTAATTTTGCTCATGTTGTAGTAAACTGCAGAATGAGAATGGGTCAAAAAAATAGTTCAGGACCATGCAGGACAACTGGTATGGCATGCTTTAATTGCCATAAGATCGACCACTTAGCCAAAAAATGCAGCAGCCGATCCTACAACCGGTCTGTAGACAAGAACCAATTTAGCAAGAAGAAAGAGCAAAATGACCTGAAAGGAAAGAAGACAATTGAAGAAGTAAAAAATTAAATGAAAAAAACATGGATCAAGAAGGATGAAGGAAACGAAGGAGAAGGAAATTCTGAAACCAAGTCATCATCCATTGGTGATGACAGTTCCTCTTCTAACTAGGCATACCGATGCCCAGGGGGGAGCACATATGGTAAGATTACTTTTGAATCCCCTTAACAAATATAGGGATATGTTTATATACATAGTTGTGATGCATAAAAGTTGGTCTAAAAGTTCTTAATTGAAGCATTTCCTATGAGTTATTTATTTGTGTGTCGGTATTGACATTAAATAACCAGTAAAGTCAAATCGGTGTACTTTAAGTTATAAGTTTCGAAACTGACCGTCGGATCATAGCGTCGATAAATCTCAATGGATAAATAAGGGAATGTTAGCACATTTTCATTTACACTGACTTCTTGTGAACTTTCTTGAGCTCCTGTGCAAAGGTGATTTGAAACTTGCTAAGTTTTATTTGTGCGAAAAATTCAAGCTGAGCGATATTGGTGTTTGATATTCCTTAGAAAACGTTTTCATCCTTGTCTAAGAAAAGCTTGTTTGAAGGTCATCATGGCAGTGCCAATATCGACTCCTGTGCTAGTTGAAGCTATCAAACAACCCCAACCCAAGTTCAAGCTGCACCCGATGAAAGCCAGTAAAGTCGATAGGACCGGTGCTTTATTATCTGTGGCCTATGGTGTATTATTGGTAGAAGATATTCACTCTTACATTCATTGCAAGCTATAAGAACTTGGAGACAAGTTCATTCGAAATGAGTTTAAAGGGTTCTTTGACAATGATAAATTCAAAGCAGAATTTCTACCTTTGAAGACCAAGGGTTTGGCTAATTCTATTGATTTTCCTGATCATCTTCATGATGACTGGGTTAGATACATACTGAGTAGGGGTCATGAGCAATGTTTGTGGTTGGAAGCTCATGCACCGATCAAGATTACAAAGGAGGTGATTTGAAGTGTGACAAGGCTCATTGCAACTGATGAAGCATTAACCCTAAGAATGATTTCATCAATTAAAGTCATCCGGTTAACCAAATCTCAATGTGATAGTAGAGCAACGACAATCAACCATATTGAGGATGCTGAAGTAAGATTTTCTTCTGCAGTGTTTGGTTACAGAGTTTATCAATCAAGCCGGATGAATAGTGTGTCGAGTGGTGACATACATGCTGGATATCGAATTATCAAAGAAGATGCAACTTATGATATATGTGAGATGATTCAAAGCCAACGTATGGTGAACATGGAAAAAATTAAGAAGGACAAGAAACAATCCTTCAAATATGGCTCACTACTGGTATGTATATTTTTCTATGTGCAATTTTTTTTCCCCAATAAGGGTAAATTAGTATGGTCTCAAGAGAAACCTATCATGGTTCAGATAGGTGAAATGATTAGGGATCTGGGAAATAAATTTAATGAAATAATGTGGGGATACTTTAAGGAATTCCAAATTAGGATGCACAAGAGGGAAATAATTCCAACTTGAATAGTATAGAAATACAAAGACAACATTTGTTTCTTCCAATCGAAATAGTATAGAAATACAAAGACAACATTTGTTTCCTTGTAGACACAGATTGTTGTATCATTCAAGCAGTTGAACCCATAACTTTTTGGGTTCCACCTATGGGATATGAGGTTGCAACAGATCTTGTTAAAATTCATGTTAATACGCTCTTGTCTAAAGCGGTAGACTTGAAGGCAAAGAGATTTGGAACATGTGAGGAGGAAATCTCTAAAATAAAACAGGAATTTCAGGTGCCAATCATAAAAAGAAAGGTAAGAAAAATTATTGATACCCTTGACAAGAAATATGGAAGTGTAGCATCTGGTGCCACTACCTCCACTGGTGTTAGTGAGCAAATAGGGGTCACACCTACTAAAGATGAAGAATTAATAGGTGGAAAGAAGAAAGTGTCAAAGATAAAACCTAAGGGGACTGCAACATCTAAGCCTACAACATACTCAAAGGAAAAGGACCTAGGTACTCCTGTGTCTTCACCAAGTAAAGATAGACCGGTAGGAGTGACTTACACCAGAAAGAAAAAGAGTGATTCAAAGCTTAAAAAGGATGAGAAAGAAGGTGATATCACTGACAATCCATCAGATGTGGAAATAAAGGAGGTTAGAAGAAGTAGAAGGAACAAAGCTCCAACAATTGATGAGTTGGTGCATGGGATAAAAGAATTTGGAGGTATGGCCGGTGTGGGAAGGAGATATTCCCTCAATAACGAAGAAGACAAAAGGAAAATTGACGAAGCCCTGATCTAGAACTTGCACAATTTTTGTAGGGCTCCTAGTGAATTATATGGCATGATCCCATGAGATTTTCAAGATCAAATTGAAGGGAGATGAAAGACAACTCTAGCTACTAAAAAGGAACTCTGAATAAAAGCACTCATGGAAGTGCAACTTGATGTAGACCTTGATCAAGCTTCACTAGTGGCTGAAGCATGCATTCATCATTTAAAAATAAGGAATAGAACTTGGAGAGTAGCAGTAGGTGAAGTTAAAGCAGTGCACACTGAAGGTGTTGCCTTGTGGAAGGAAATTATGGACTAGCAAAAGGAAGCTGAAGAAGAAATTGAAAAGGAAACAAAATAGGACAAAGGTGCAGTTGTCCTTAATAGAGGAAAAGCTAAGGAAAAAGACTCCACTGAAGACTTTGATACTTTCATAGTTGAGGACATCATAGGAAATGTTATTTCAGACATCCCCAATCTGACAAAGGGTATCGAACAACCGGTACACACTTCACCAGTAAAGGAAGCCGATCAAACTAAGCCTCCCAGTCAAGATGAAGTGTTAGTTGAAGACATTCCTTATGAGGATACACCTCACAAAACCTTATTGTCACCAAATCCTATTCTCTCTGAAGAAGTGAAAGAGGAAGAGAAGGAAACAAAGGAAGGAAGAGAAGGAAACATAGGAAGAAAAAGAGGAATAGAAGAAAGTCGAGGAAGGAAGAGAAGGAAACATAGGAAGAAAAAGAGGAAGAGAAGAAAGTAGAGGAAGGAAAAGAGGAAGAGAAGAAAGTAGAGGAAGAGAAGAAAGTAGAGGAAGAAAGTAGAGGAAGGAAACAAGGAAGAGAAGAAAGTAAAGGATAACATAGCAGTGCTGAATACCCCTCCGACAAAGAGGAAGTTAGACTTAGACAATGAAAGTGAAAAGAAAAAGGTAAGAATCATCACAACAACTAGCTCAGAAGTTGAGACTGTAGAAAAGGACGAAGGAACAGAGGAGGAAGAAGAAGGTGACTCGGTCATTGATATAAAGAAAATGACCCCCAAGAAATTGATGAAAGTCTAAGAAAAACTGAGAATCCAAGCTGAAAAGGCTAAAATGAGAGGAAAGAAAAAGAGGGCAAGAATCCTCACTTCTGCTAAGACAATTCTCTCTGACCTCATCTCAGACATTGCAGTTGATGATATTGCACCCATTATTGACCAGTTGGACACTCTTGTTAAAGCAATCGGTTAAGAGGCAACCGATCTAGAGAAGGTTGCAGTAAGGCAATATGAAACAAAGCGAGGAGATAACTTAATGGAGCAAATAATAGCTGGAAAAGTTGCTCTTTCGACCAGAACATAAGAAGTTAAAAATATATCACAGCAAGTTGGTCAACTACTGGTGAAATCTTCAAGTTTTTTAGCTTTGATTAAAGACTTAGAAGATAAAAGAAATCAGATTCAAAAGGAAATTCAAGATCTGGTAAGCTCTTTTAATCCTGTTATCAATTCAACATCAACCTTTACTGGAAAAGTTAAAATGTTAAATCATGAAATCAGAAGATTGAAAGTTGAAGAAGACAAAAGAAGTCTTAGTTTGTTAGAGCTCCAGTGCTATTTAGCACCAATTGTTGATTTCATGCAACTAAACATTAAAGAAGCAGACTGTCTAATAAATGAACCTGACTGTAAGATAGTGGATGATATGGAGGTCTTCAATTGCAGTCTTACATGGCCACTTCACCACCATGAAATAGGTACAATCTTCATGGGAATCTTCCTTGAAAGTGGCTCAAGAAAAATTCAAAGAGATTTTTTCTTTATTTTGATAAATATTTTTCAATAGTCTTTGCCATTCATGGAAAAAGGGGGAATTTTGAAAATTTTGGAATCTTGTCTAAAACAGGGGCCAAAATCAGCACAGTTTTGTAGCGGTTTGTAGTATTTGCCACCAATGCCAAAGGGGGAGTTTTTTGGCATTTTGATACTATTTTGTATGACCGGTAAATGATATGGTTGTCATTGTTGGCAACATCATCTCCTTAGTCTTCATAGTCCATCAGTAGTAAGTAGACTAGAATACTGAGGTCAACCAACTAAGCAATAAGTAAACAAGATAAATAGTGAGTAGACCGGAAAGCAGTGAGTAGACCAGGAAACAGTGAGTAAACCGGCAAGTAGTGAGTAGACCAACAAGCAGTGAGTAGAACGGAAAGCAGTAAGTAAACCAAGTAGCGGTGGGTAGATCAACACAGAAGAGGTCTATCGGCTAAGCAAAGAATATACTGGTATTCAGGAGGGAACCGACTAGATAGATTTTGATTGGTTCACTGAAAGAGTCTGTAACCGATAGACTGGTAACATTCAGTTACATTTAGCTAAATTAGGAGTCTTCTCCAATCAATCGGTGGACTTATCGGCATGTTTGACTGTACAATAAGTTTGCCGATATTGATAGAGATTACTGCAATGTTTTTAGAGATGTGATTTAAGGCATGATAATGGAATTTTGAAAGGAATGTTTTGGAGGGAAAGTTGGCGACAGACTAAAGGGTCAATAAATACACATATCTCATTCTTGAGATGGTTGTTGTCAAGGTGAATGAAGATAATGTAAAAGTGGACACTAGGGGGGTTTAAGAGACTGCAGAGCTGAGTGACAAAGGATCGGTAGAGTAGAGTTTCATAGAGTGGTGACTTAAGTGATAGAGGATCGACAGTGTGATATCCAAGGACCAACAAATTGACAGAAGACAAAGTTGAAAGTGCATTCAAAAAATCAGAGTTGTGCAGAACATACACAACCGATGAAAACCTAATGCGATTCTTCAGTGTGATCTGATTAGGCTAATGAGTATCAATTTTAGTAGATCATCCATCTATTGCTTTTTAACAACTGCAACATAAATCCCTTAACCGGGTGGACTTTAACAAGTCCCATTGTAAAAATCCCTTAACTGAGTGACATCTTAATTGATGTTCTTAAGTCCTTTAACCAGGCTAATCTTAACAGGGTAAAGGCACTAACTGTCCTTGAACAAAATCCCTTAACCGGGTGGCACCTAACAGTGTCTTTGTAATCTCCTAACAGGTATGGCTCTTAACCGGGCATACTCCAGAAGAGTACAAATTTTGTGATTTCCTACTCACATTGTGGTTTTCTCCCTATTGGGTTTCCACGAGTTAAATATGTGTGTCACTGTGTATCTTTTCATGTATGCTCAATCTTCTACAGTAAATGTTTACATTGATGAATGGTAAATTAGTTCAAACTTAAAGTAAAAGTTTTAAATGGTTAAAACCGGTAAAGTGTTGATTCACCCCTCCCCTCTCAGCACCGGTTGGGACTAACAGTTGGTATCAAAGCCCAGTTCCTATGAAGTGAAGCTTGACAACTTGAGGATAAAGATCATGGAAGAGTACCGGTATCAGAAGCAGATTGATGAAGCCAATGAAATCATTGCTCAACTAAAAGAGAGATTGAGAAAATCTCTTGCAAAAAGGAAGGAATTAGCTCAACTGCTAAATGAGAGTCAGGATATCGTAGATCAACTCTCTGAACAGAGTGGATCTGAAGAATGTTGGCATTTTGATGATGTTGTGATTGTCATTGATGGACACACACTTGTTTTGAGATCACTTTTTGTATGTATGAGTTATGCTCAACCGGTATTTGTTCCAACCGATATTATCCTTTATAGTCTTTATACTATCGGTGTTTTGCAGAAAGTGTTTATCGATCTCAAGCGGTATGAAGACCCAAGTGGTATGAAGACCTCAAGTGGTTCGAGGATCTCAAGCGGAATGAAGGAAGAAAGTGACAGTTATCATTTTTCCTAGTCTTCATTTTGACTAACTGGTAATTGGTAAAATGTATGAATCGATAATCGATTAAATGTATGAACCGGTATTACTCTGTGATGAGTTACCAACCGGTATTTTTGTGATGAGTTATCATCCACTGACACTTTGGTGGTGATTTTGTGTCGTGTTACCAAATGTGTCCAGATGCATTGAACCTAGGAACTTGCAATGTAATCCTATTGGACCGACATGAAATCAGATTCCTTTATAAGGACATCATGTCTAGGGTTTTAGGACAAGTTAAGGGTTTAAGGTGGTTGATGAGGTTTTTGTGTGTGTGATC
Organism: Cryptomeria japonica; assembly: GCF_030272615.1. Lineage (NCBI taxonomy): Eukaryota > Viridiplantae > Streptophyta > Pinopsida > Cupressales > Cupressaceae > Cryptomeria > Cryptomeria japonica. The sequence continues at coordinate 347,892,791 of NC_081405.1, read as the reverse complement.
ATAGAAGAATATTAGGTTTGTGTGAAGAAACAGAGTGTGGAGATATTGAAGATTGAAGTAATGTTGAAATGCATTAACAATGAGCTATCAAGGATCTAACCAAGCATATTGTGCTAGTATCTAGATCACTCACTTGTTGATTACTCACATCTTCGACAAGTCTGAAACCCTTAACCAGGTAGGCCTGAAAAAGCCTTTGTAAATCCTCTAACAAGGTGGTTCACAACTGTGGATCTGAAATCCTCTCACAAGGTAGTCTTTAATAGGACTTATCTCCTAACAGAGATCTAGATTCCTAACAGGATTTGTTCTGGTGAAGAACATTGTATGACCTTAACCGGTCTAACTTTAACCGGTTTGGTTACTATTCTGCAGATAGTTACTTGTGAGTTTCATCTCATTGTGGTTTTTCCCATTTGGCTTTCCATGTCAAAATCTCTTGTGTTATGGTGATTGTGCTCTTGTGGGTGAATACTTTATTTGCTGTTTGGTTTGCATTTATCTTAACCAGTTTGTTAGTAAATTTGTTATACCGGTTAACTGCTAAACTATTTAAGTGTTTGAGTTTAGTATTTTTTGGTATACTAATTCACCCCCCCTCTTAGTATTCATCAAAGAAGCAGTCTTAGAACTCATGGAAAAGAACAAGAAGCTGACTGAAGAAATTACACATCTCAAAAGAGAACATGAAGGTTAGGCCCTAAGAATGACTAAGATATTGGAAGCCATCAGAAGTGCTGATGAAATAAAAAGGGAGGCAGAAGAAGAACTGTCTAAAGTTGAAAGAGATAGGAGGCTTACTAAAGATGCCCTGAGAGAAAATGATGCAATCATGATTGAGAAAGATGAAGAAATCCGAGTTCTCACTCAAGATAATGAATACATACATAAACATTTGAATGATAATGCAAAAGAAAACGAGAAGATGATGAAAGAGATTGAAAAACTCAAGAGTGAGTTGAAAACTGAGAATGACAAAAATGAGAAGCTGAGAAAATTCAATGAAAGCCCAGAAAAGAACAAAGGATACAACCAGCCTTGGTTACCCCGGTTCAGGTCCTTTGGAAATTGGAGAATCATCTAAGTCCAAAAAGATGAAGGATGATAAAAGAAACCATTCAGAAGAAAAAGGTATGAAGTCTTCCAAATTCTCTTGTAATCATTGTGGTAAATTGGGTCATAAGACCAATGACTGTAGAAATAAACCGGTTAGTCAAAAGAAGACTTTCACCTTTGATGGTTAGTGCCATAAGTATGGCCACACTGCTTATGAGTGTAGATCTCAATCTAGCAGTATGTCAAATGGAAGAAGATTTAATGGACATTATTTCACATGCAATAAATTTGGACACAAATATGAAGAATGCAGGTTCAAGACAAATGTATCAAGATCATCGTTCAAACTGGTCAGTCCTAACAAAAGGAGGAATTCGTTGAATGCCACTTGTTCCACGTGTGGTAATTTTGGTCATGTTGCAGAAAACTATAGAATGAGAATAGGTCAGAGAAATAGTTCAGGACCATGGAGGACAACTAGTATGGCATGCTTTAACTGCCATAAGATCGACCACTTAGCTAGAGAATGCAGCAGCCAATCCTACAACCGGTCTATAGACAAGAACCAATTTAGAAAGAAGAAAGAGAAAAATGACCTGAAAGGAAAGAAGACAATTGAATAAGTATGAAATGAAATGAAAAAAACATGGATCAAGAAGGATGAAGGAAAAGAAGGAGAAGGACATTCTGAAACCAAGTCATCATCCATCGGTGATGACAATTCCTCTTCTAACTAGGCATACTGATGCCCAGGGGGGAGCACATATGGTAAGATTACTTTTGAATGCCCTTAAAAAATATAAGGACATGTTTATCTACATAGTTGTGATGCATAAAAGATGGTCTAAAAGTTCTTAATTGAAGTATGTCTTGCGAGTTATTTATTTGTGTGTCGGTATCAGCAACAAATAACTGGTAAAGTCAAATCGGTGTACTTTATGTTGTAAGTTTCTAAACTGACTGTCGGATCATAGTGCCACTAAATATCAATAGATAAATAAGGGAATGTTAGCACATTTTCATTTACACTGACTTCTTGTGAACTTTCTTGAGCTCCTGTGTGATCAAAGGCAATTTGAAACTTGCTAAGTTTTGTTTGTGCAAAAAATTGAAGCTGAGCAATAGTGGTGTTTGATATTCCTTAGAGAAGGTTTTCATCCTTCTCTGAGAAAATCTTGTTTGAAGGTCATCATGGTAGCGCCGATATTGACTCCTATGTTGGTTGAAGCTATCAAAGAACCCCAACCCGAGTTCAAGCTGCACTTGATGAAAGATGGTGAAGTCGATAGGATTGATGCTTTATCATCTGTGCCCTCCTGTATATTATTGGTAGAATATATTCGCTCCTACATTCATTGCAAGCTCGAAGAACTTGGAGACAAGTTCATTAAAAATGAGTTTAAAGGGTTAGTGACAATGATCAATTGAAAGCAAAATTTATAGCTCTGAAGACCAAGGGTCTTGATCAGTTTCATAATGACTGGGTTAGATACATACTGAGCAGGGTTCATGATCAATTTTTGTGGCTGGAAGCTCATGTACTAATCAAGATTACAAATGAGGTGATTTGAAGAGTGACATGGTTCAGTGCAACCGGTGAAGCTTTAACCCTAAGAATGATTTCATCAACTGAAATCATCTGGTTAACCAAATCTTAGTGTGATATTAGATCAATGACAATCACCCATATTGGTGATGTTGAAGTAAGATTTGCTTCTTTAGTATTGGGTTACATGATTTATCAATCAAGCCGGATGAATAGTGTGCCTAGTGGTGCCATACATGCTAGATATCAAATTATCAAAGTAGATGCAACTTAAGATATATGTGAGATGATTAAAAGCCAATTTATGTTGAATATGGAAATAATTAAGAAGGACAAGAAGCAATCCTTCAAATATGGCTCACTACCGGTATGTATATTTTTCTATGTGCAAAACTTTTTCCCTGGTAAGGGTAATGTAGTATGGTCTCAGGAAAAACCTATCATGGTTCAGATAGGTGAAATGATTAGGGATCTATGAAATAAATTTGGTGAAACAATGTGGGGATACTTTAAGGAATTCTAAATTATGATGCACAAGAGGGAAAGAATTCCAAACGAAATAGTATAGAAATACAAAGACATCATTTGTTTCCTTGTAGACACAGATTGCTGTATCATTCAAGTAGTTGAACCCATAACTTTTTGGGTTCCACCTATGGGATATGAGGTTGCAATAGATCTTGTTAAAATTCATGTTAATATGCTCTTATCTAAAGCAGTAGATTTGAAGGCAAAGAGATTTGGAACATGTGAGGAGGCAAGCTCTAAAATAAAACAGGAACTTTAGGTGCCAATCATAAAAAGAAAAGTAAGAAAAATGATTGATACCCTTGACAAGAAATATGGAAGTGTAACATCAGGTGCCACTACCTCCACTAGTGTTAGTGAGAAAACAAGAGTCACAACTGCTAAACATGAAGAATTAACATGTGGAAAGAAGAAAGTGTCAAAGACAAAACCTAAGGGGACTGCAACAACTAAGCCTGCAACATACTCAAAGGAAAAGGACCTAGGTGGTACTGTGTCTTCACCAAGTAAATATAGACCGATAGGAGTGACTTACACCAGAAAGAAAAAGAGTGATTCAAAGCTTAAAAAGGATGAGAAAGAAGGTGATATCACTGACAACCCATCAGATGTGGAAATAAAGGAGGTTAGAAGAAGTGGAAGGAACACAACTCCAACAGTTGATGAGTTGGTGCATGGGATAAAAGAATTCGGAGGTATGGCCGATGTGGGAAGGAGATATTCCCTCAGTAACAAAGAAGACAAAAGGAAAATTGAGGAATCCCTGATCTGGAACTTGCACAATTTTTGTAGGACTCCTAGTGAATTATATGGCATGATCCCATCAGATTTGCAAGATCAAATTGAAGTAAAAGTTTTAATTGGTTAAAAATGGTAAAGTGTTGATTCACCCCTTCACTCTCAGCACTTGTTGGGACTAACAAATGTCAGTATAAAAGCCATATAAGGACAAATCATAGCAGACCAATTTGAAGAAGTACCCTTAGAAGATAATCATCCAATGGTGATAGATTTTTCAGATGAACCAGTATTTGCATTATTAGCACAAACACACTGGAAATTATTCTTTGATGGTTCACATACAAATCGTGGAGCAGGAGCAGGAATTCTGTTCATAACTCCTCAAGGAGATTCAATTCTCAAATCATTCAGGATTAGCTTCCCTTGCAACAATAACATTGTTGAATATGAAGCCCTAATGGTAGGACTATGCACTGCACTACAATCGAAGATCAAGGACCCACAGGTCTTTAGAGGCTCACAACTTATTATTAATCAAGTCAATGATGATTACAATACAAAAGATGATAAGCTAACACCATACAAATAATTGGTGGAAGAATACAAGCAACACTTTGCCAAAGCCACATTTGAACAGATACCGAGGGTGCAAAACAAGACAACAGATGCAATGACAGTAGTAGGATCTCTCTTGGATATGCCAAACAATGGAACTCACTTTGAATTTCAAGTGGAACAACTCATTGTCCCAGCTTATGAAATACCATCCACTAAATATGTATGTATGATAATAGGACCCGAGTCCCCATGGTACATAGATATATACGCATACCTTCATGATAAATATATACCTCCTGATCTTTCACGAAATCAAAGGAAGGCACTTATCCGACAATCGTAAAAACATTCAATTATTGCTGACACTTTGTACAGAAAAAGTGTAGATAGCACCTTACTAAGATGCCTTAATGTTGAGGAGGTACAAATTGCCTTAAAAGAAGTTCATGATGGCATATGTGGGGCACATTCTTCAGGACTTGCTCTATCAAAAACACTGTTGTGAGTAGGTTATTATTGGCCTACAATGGAAAAGGACGCTTACAAGTATGTCCAAAGATGCAAGCAATGCCAAATACATGGGAACCTGATTCATGCACCTACCTAATATCTTCAGCCAATAACATCACCATGGCCATTTTCACAATGGGGATTAGATCTTGTAGGGAAAATAAGCCCTACGTCCTCCAACAAACATAAGTTTATCCTTACAGCTACATAATATTTCACAAAATGGGTTGAAGCATTCCCGATGACTTTCACAACAAGAAAGCAAATAGCTAAATTCATTTTGAATTATATCATTTGTAGACATGGAGTGCCCATGTGCATTGCAATTGATAATGGACGACCCTTCAAAAATTAGGAAATGGGTGAACTTTGCAAACAATTTAACATCCAACAACATTTTGTGACACCCTACTATCCCTATAGCAATGGTCAAGATGAGGCAACAAACAAAACTATTTTGAAAATTTTAAAGAAAGTTGTCAACGACAGTAGACGAGATTGGCATCTCCAATTGAATCCGACTCTCTGGGATCATCGAACTAGTTTCTGCATGGCAACCGGTACCACACCATTCTCTTTGGTTTATGGTGCAGAAGCTATTCTTCCTATCAAGCTAGAATTGCCATCCCTAAGGGTCTCTCTGAAAAACATTATCTCATAAAAAGACTATAAAGTAGCACGCTTGCAAGAATTAGAATTCCTAGACAAAAAATGACAAAGCACTTTGAATCATTTGTAAGGATATCAAAATAGAATGAGAAGAAGCTAGAACAAAAGAGTCAACCCACATTGCTTTGAAATAGGAGATATCATTCTTAAATAAAATCAAAGGAATCTCGCTAAATGTGAAAAAACTAGAAAAATTTGAGCCTAACTGGTTAGGTCATTTTGTCATAACGAAAGTAATTGGAAACGATGCTTATCATTTGCAAAAAATGGAGGGAGATTCACTCCCTGATCCCATCAACAACATGCACCTAAAAAGATATTACATCTAAGGGTGGGTTCATTTCAATTTTCAGTACTGCATTTGCATATTTCTTTACCACATTGCATTACATGCAACCATTGCACAACATGTAATTGCATATCATTATTCCTTTCTCATATAGTTGCATCAATAAGTCAAGATGATTGTCTAAGTCATTCACCTGTCTGCACTGAAAGGAACGAAGGTTGTCTCATTTCCTAGATACTTGTTCATGAAGTCTTTAAGAGGCCTTTAGTCATTCATCTTCAATGTCACATTGAGATTAAGTTTTATCCTTGGTTGGGTAGAAGTTTCACTATCAAGTATTGTTACCCAAAATCTATTAATTTCTATATCTCACACATTAATCAAAAGCTCTAAGTCATTACAGATACCTAGTTGGTCACGTGGCTAGTGAAAAATCCAATATTCTACTTCAGCGCTGCTGTAATTATCATACCCAAGTAGGTTGCATTACTTACAAGTCAAGGCAAGAAAATAAAAAAAAGAAAAAGAAAATAAAAAATGCTATGCCAATATCCATCTCAAGGCAAAATAAACAATGATAAATAACTAAAATATCATGTGCAATAAAAGATTGACTATGGGAACATGCAAGTAACTCCATCAAGGCTATGGACGCCTGCTGGCAATGGAGGAATATTTGAAAGATTATGGTGTATAACCTCGTCGGATCGCTAAAATCTTGCTAGCAGCGAGGCTCTATCCAGGATGCTTTTGAAAACAGAATAACTCACGTATCTAGCCACAAAGGATTCCAAGGGTCTTTTATGGTTATAAGAGTCAGAAAAAACTCAATTGCACACACATGGGCAAAAGAAGATTAAAGTTTCAAGAATTGATGGAGAATTTTTCCACGCCTCCATTCATAAATCTTGGTTACATAGTGTGTTAGGTTGGATGATCTAAGTCTTTTGAGAATGGATTGAACTCCTATCTCTTAAACGTTTCACACCTTTAATCCTATTAGTGCATGTAAGAATGAAAGACACACACACACACTCATCCTTGTTCGAATAGGAACTGCATTCTTGTCAAGCATCCTGCATTAGCATAACTCATATCAAAAAATTATTGTCTCCATATGCATCATTATGCTATCATCATTCTGCACTTGGGGGCATAACTGAAAAAAATCCTAAAAATCAGATAAAGTCCTAAAAAATCCTAAAAATCAGATAAAGTCCAAAAAAAATTCCTAAAAATCAGATAAAGTCCTAAAAAAATCCTAAAAATCAGATAAAGTACTGAAAAAACCTAAAAATTAGAAAAAGTCGTGAAAAAATTCTAAAAAATCAGATAAAGTCTCGAAAAAATCCTAAAAATCCGACAAAGTCTTGAAAAAAAAGATCATAACAAAAACTTTTAGATATCAATCCTAAAAAAGCGCAAAAACATTGAGAAAATACCAAAAAAAACTAAACATCAAAAAACTCCTAAAAAACAAACTAAAAATCCAAAAACATAAAAAACTTGCAATACCATGTCTTGCAAGAATCCAACACCCTAGCAGATATCCAACAAACACTTCACATGAAGTTAAACAAAGGATACAACTATCTTGTCAAAATATCTGCAATCAAGTTGATCAACTGTCTAATCTATTGAATCACTACCAAACTATCAACGTGATAAACATCTTGTCTTAAACAGAATCGGTACACTCGAAACCAGACAGGTCAGTCTTAAATGGGGTCCAAAAATTCTGAAACCAGACATTATCAAAATCACATCAAACATATAAAAGCAAAGGCACAATTAGTCCAACTACTGAGTTTTGTCTATTTTGGTTGACTCTTTTTATCAAATTAGCAAAGATAATTTCTTTTAGCTACTCAAGGATGTCCAAAAAGTGACTAGAGGAGCTGTGATGGGCATGATCCTTTTCTTTGTTTGTTGTTTGTGGTTTGAACCAATGAATTTCTAGGGCAATTGCTCTAGTGGGTGTCTATGATAGGAGCATTCAGTTTGTGAATGCCACACATACCTCGACCCCTAGCGTAATTCCCATAATGGAGGGTTCATTCCTTGTCTGCTACATGTTTGTTTCTTTGCAATGAGATATCTATACATCTTGGTTCCTCATACCCTGGTGTAATAAGCTCCATCGTTACATAATAAGGCTCAATAATGATAATGTATTGCACTATGAATAAAGTAATGAAGACTTTCTCATCAAAATTTTATCAAATCATTTCTATTATATATAGTTCTGGAATAAACAAAGGTTGATTCAATTGATTGATCATTTCATATCTATTCTACGTCTAACAACTAACAATTCTTCCAAATTCACGATTTTCAACACCTATTTTAACAGAAAAAAATAAACATCATCACATGACATTTTCATATATATCATTTCATAATTTTAGTTTATTGCATTATAATAAGAATTTCATCAACAATTATACGTCGCAAAATAAAGGTACATCACATCACTGCATGATACCACATTCACATTGCATTCATCATCACAATAGCATAAAACACAACAAAGAAACATTAGACCATGAAGTTCATCATCAAATAGCACATCAAGAATGCATATCATATATCTAATAGAAATGTATCAAAATACATCATATCTAAGATACAACATCAATATCAAATCTCTCAAATTATGCTGCCTCTATCAGTAGGTGCATCTCGCCTAACTCCAGTTTGTCCCAATGGCACCCTAGGTGGACCCATCACTCCACTGCTAGTTTGTCGAGAGGTAGATCGACTCGATATTCTCCCCATGAAAGCACTAAAACTAGGATCCCTTTGACCCTCAGGAATAGCTCTCTCATAAGCCCGCCTATAATAAATAGCATCCTCTGTAGCAGCAAAATATCTATCTACCTGGTTTCGTGACTCTGTCATCAGCCCAAATAACTGATCGTACGTATCCATGGTGATCTGATCTCTCCTAACTACCTCATCCCTCTCCCTCTGTAGTCGATCTCTCTCAGTAGCTATCTGATCCCTCTCTGCAGTCAACTCCTCCATCGCCTGCCGATACTGATCTCTATCCTCCATCAACCGCTGCCACAAAGTAGCGACTAGGTCCTCTAAACGCCTAACCCAATCTCTCAATCCCTCCTCATATCCTCTCTCCACACCTCCAAACACCACAACTTGAGGCATCTCAACATCATGTCCACTATCCCCACCCTCATCCCCATCACTGCTCGATGAGCCTGATGTTGACTCATCGCCCTCATCAGAACTGCTCATAGATGCAGTCTCTCCACTAATATCCACATCCTCCTCTCCCCTATCTACCTTCTTTGCAACCACTACTATCAGATCTATACCACCTCCACCTCTACCACCTCCACCTCTCCAACCTCCATATCTACCTCCTCCATCTGTCCCCCCACCTCTCCCCTTGGGACCCCTGCCATGTCTAATCTACTAAGCACCAATCAAAACTGTCGGATCTGTCAAAGGTTTAGGCATGTGATGTATCCACCATACACTATGTTGTGTTGTGGACCCTGGATCCACTACACCACCATGCCATCCCCACTGAACAGAAGCAAGAGCATCAAACTCAACAATAACAACATGAGGCTGCACGCAAGCACCCCAATCAACAACCTCTCAAGTAGTGCAAGCAAAATAAGTTGTCACATCCAGAATACCATGTAACTCCCCAAACTGTTGGAGTACACGGCCAGAAAGATGCATATCAATAACCCTGTGACCACCCATGTCTTGACCAATAAGATATCTCTGCTGTCGACAAAAAGGAAGATGCTGGGTATCATTAGCCCAACCAGGGCAAGTAAGATAAGGTCTCCATAAGAAATACTGTAAGATATCAATTTGATGATGCCAATACAAGATATTACCTGATGCCCTATGTCTCACACCAATGGTGTACCCATAAGCATATGGCTGATCTGGATCTAAATCAATATGTAATGCAAGACAAAAGATAGCTATGTGCTCTCAAGCCCATGTCTGGAGCAAAGTAATGCCACATCCAACTGATTTCTGCTGCAAGTAAACAATCTCATGCATCTGATGATACAAAGTGGCAAGAAGATAAGGACCCCAAGAAAACACACGTCTATCAATAATCATATTATGTATGACTCATCCCCATCCAATAGGAAAACCATGGGTATGTCTATCAGGGATCAATAATCCAACAACAGTGCAAGCAAGAACAACAGTGATATCATCATAATCAAAATCATCCCAATGAATCTCATAATGACTACAAATATGTAGATCCTTCTCCTCACACTCGAACAATGTACACAAAGTAGAAACACCATCACGATGATCAAAAGTAACTCATGTACCAATTATTAGAATGTGTAAGATACGCCGCACATCCTCAAGTGTAATGGATGCCTCACCTATCGGTAGATGAAAAAAACATGTCTTTGAATGTCACCGCTTAATCAAAGCAGTAATCATGGCCCTATTGGTCGTAACCTCAGGCAAATGCGCTATGTAATACAATCCAACCTGTCGTAACAAAGCGGTATCTTCTGGGTCCAACTCATGATGTCGATCAAGACCATCTAGCCTCGTCTGTCTAGCAAGTAGTACTGGATAATGCGCTTGCATTTGGAAAACATAAAAATGAATCAGTTACATCATCAAATTATTAGGATGCATAAGAAAAAATTGCCTTTACTATCAAATGCGACATACTTATATCAACTACGAAGTAAAATTAGTAAATGCGAAATGATTTTATGAAATGTGAATTAATTTGAGCAAATACAAAAAAACTAGCAACTGCGAAGCAAATTTTGCAAATGCGAATAAAGAGAAGCAAGTGCGACATAAAATATCAATTGTGGTACATTAACATCAATTACGAAATGCTAATGTCAATTGCAGCAAAATCGACAGTCAGTTGCGAAATTCACGAAAGATGACATACTATTAAACGATCAAAATTTTGAAAAAAATAGATATAAACGAGCAAAAAATCATGACAACTCACCATGCTACCAGTATCGAGAGGTCTCTGATAAGACCGCACTTGCTCAGATAAATGCAGCCTCACTCTGTGACCTGCCATTTCGCTCCAAGGACGCTGAAAGCACTAATATCTTTAAGGACTTCTTGCAAAATAAAATAGTGCAAATGAGCTCCAATTAATACCAATTTTCAATTTATAAGCTCAAAAATAGGGTTTGTATCACCATAACACCCATGGACCCCTCCAACTTGAACATAGTTGTAGACATAGCAAACGAGATCGAAACCATTTCAAACTTCATATTATCACTATCTAGCAAATTTCCAAAAAACTAGTCTTCATTCCACAATTTTCTGACCACTTTTTCCGAGGGGGCATATTTATACCCTAAGTGTCACCGAGGTTTACTGGGGTAGTTTTCTTTTCTTTTTCTTTGAAACAACATTGACCCGACATTGTGTCAAAGAGGGGCAAATGCAGACACCTAAAAAATGTCTCATTAATTCTACACTAATTATTCATCTATTTAATTAAGTAATTCTTTAATTATTTGATTAAACTAACTATTTCTTCTAATCATCACCCTTCAACACTTCTAATTATTCTATTTCTATTCTCAAATTATTTTAATCAGTTAACCATATCTCAATTATTAATTAAATATCAATTATTTAATTAATTACAATTTATTCCTTAATTAAATAATCTTTACTATTTAATTAATTCAATTTTCTATGTTTAAATAATTTCATTTAAATTATTTCAATTAATTAATTAAATTCCTCCAATTCCGCAAATTATAATTCCAATTAATTCCATCTAATTTCATTTCATATTTCCCCAAATTCGAATTTCACTAAATTTCATCTAATTTCATTTCTTCCAAATTCACAATTCACCAAATCTGAATTTCAGTTACTTTCATGTGCATTTCAACATTCCAATGACCAAATTCAAATCCAAATTGAAAATGAAAATCAAATTCAATTTCAAATTCCTACAACACATGCTAAATCAGAACTGATTGATCAAATCATTTGTCTAATCAGTTAACTCATCAATCATCTTTTTTAACTCAAAATCAATTTTTTATGACTAGTCCATCAATTCAGTCATCTCACTAGTCTATTCAGTTCACTAATCAATCAAATGAGTTTACTAGCCAATCTATTGAGTTCATTATCCAATCAATCCTGTTAACAGATCAATCTATTGAGTTAACAAATCAATCATGACTAGTTCATCGATCAATCAATTTTAGTTATCTATCAATCAACACATGAGTTCTATTTCTCACCCCCTTTGTGTTGAAAATCTATAAATTCAACATCATTTTCTCAATTCAAGCTAGAATCACAGAATTAGAGTCTTCAAAATATTTGTATGTAGGAAATTGGTGCAATACCCGAGAGCCACCAACCACTCAAATTGGAGAAGCACAATGGAAGCAAAGATGCAGCATGACGGAGTTTTTATTTGAATTCATTTCTCGTTTCTTGTATTGATTTTCATTGATTATGTTTGATGTTTGTTAATTATTTAAGAATTGGTGATTAATTCTTATTTGCTAATTAGCTTAATAACATATGACATTCAAGCATAGAAACACCCTGACTTTACAAGATAGTCATGAGTAGTCTTGAACAAGGATATAGGGCCAAAGTAAAAAATAATGTAGTCCTTAGCAGTGGTTAAAGAACAAAATCCTCCAAGTCAAGTCTATGTACCTTAAGGAAACAAAATTTATAGCAAACAACAGTTCAAAGTCACTATGAACATACACAACCTAGTTCAAAGAAATCAAGAAAAGAATGTACTCACAGGTCCAGCCAGGGTCACAGTCATACTGTCTACAAGAGCTTATTGTAAGACCACCAAAAGACAAGGATCAGATATAGAGGTAAAAGGATGGTCACATTCTTAAGGATATGGCAGCCATGAACACTATCGCGAAATCATATAACAACTATTAGAAAATTGGAGCAAAACTTCAAACTTGTATAAAGTGATTATGTTGACATACCTACAACCATCTAGATTATCACAAAGTCCATAGAGAAGTCACATGCATGAAGAGATATCAAAAGTTCAAGGCAAGGAGATAATAAGGTTGATATCACCAAGAGACAACCAAGAATGAAGTTGCAGTCATAAGGGATGGATACTGTAGCATAGGAATTCAGAATCATCACAAGCAAATATATATTATTAACCATTAGCTCAATCACGAAAGCACAATTGCAATGATCTATCCTAAACACACTCAATAAAGACATAAAGATAAAACATTCAAAAGTAAATACTATGCAAACCATATGCAGATCTGAATGCTTCCTTCATGTGGCTCCATTGTTCTTCTTTCCTCTTCAAATAGTTTGGTTGTGGATCTCACCTACAAGTGCACATACATGATTGAAAGCAAGTAGGTAAGAAAGTTGCTCAAAAGTACTGCAAATGGATCAAATTAGAAATTTGATAATCTGATTAGGGGTTTGATTGAAGAAATTCATCCAATTTATAGACAAATTGGAGAGATGGATCAAATTAGCATGATTCAATTCAAATGGAAATTGCAAATCAATTATGTCAATTATGACAAATTATGACAAATTGAAATGTCATTCCCATGAAATTAGGAGAGAAATAGGAGGAAATTGAAATTAAGAATTAGAAAATTAAGAAATTAGAGAATTAAGAATTTAGGAATTAAGAAATTGATGAAAATTAGAAATTAGGTAAATTAATTAATAATTTGTCATTTATTAATTAATTCACAAAGAGGAATAATTAGCCAATTAAATGAACATTTAATTGTGACAAGAAGACTTAGGATAAATAAATAATTTATTAATCCTAAAGGAGGAAATGACAAACCAGGTCAAATGATTAAATCACGAAACCCTAGAAGATGAATTAGGTCTTGATGAAAGATAATTGACTTGATCATGATTATGATTAACAAAGGACCAATGTGATAAATGATTTGATTGAGAAAAAGCACCAATTGATGAGGAACAATGACAAATTGATCCAAATTGACATAATTGAAAAGAACGATGATTGATGACAAAATAGATTGCAAAACGACAATATTAAAAATGACCATGATTGATGACAAATCGATCGCAAAATGAAAAGATCGAACATGACAACGACCGATGACAAATCGATCGTTAAACGACAAGATTGAAAATGAAAAGGATTGATGATAAATCGATCGCCAGATGACAAGATTGATAAGAGGACAACGATCGATGACAAATCGATCGCAAGATTGACAGGAGGACAAAACCCTAATTGGGATTGATGATGTCCAAAATAATGACAAATGAGCACGCACATTGATGTGACAGGATAAGATCGACCAAAATCATGATTGAAAATTGTTGTCGACAAGACCAAATTCGAAGGCGAGATGAAGAATGTAGAAGAACGACTCGATGCTCGCAAATGATAAATACCAAGTGCGAATCATAGGAGAAATGTTAATGTGACGCAAAAACCTAAAATGAGGCAATGCGCAAATGTTAAAGTATGACTCCGCAAGCATTGACCATTTTTAGGTGTCTACATTTTGCCCCTCTTTGAGACAATGCGATTTTAAGCGTTGTTTCAAAGAACAATAATGAAAATGCCCTAGACAATGACAATGACATATGCATGCCCCCTCGAGGAATTGGTCGGAAACATGCAGAAAAGAGGCCAATTGATCGATAAAAATGATAGGATCGAACGGATTGACAATCGGAGAGCGGATGCATGAAGGACAAGCAATTAACGATGCAAAAGACCGTGACCAATATAAGATGGAGAGGGTGCACGTCCATCTATGTACTGACAAAGATCTATAAATGAGACCAAGAGAGGGAAAATTGCTCATTTGCACTAGACAAAGAGGAGGATTTGTTGCTCTGGACAAGGACACTTGCAAAGAGATGGCAAACATTCCAATGGTGGATCACCTCGGGGAACGTGTACACACATACAGACGACTGAACGACACAGGAGCAGCGGTATGGATCTCAAAAACCCATGTTTCCAATTTCATGAATTTTGATTGCTTGCGAGACATTGCGGGGCCCACAGGGGATGCAGAACAGGACTCCTGCGCTTGTGTAGGGCGAATCCTGCACTTGTGTAGGGTCTTCTGCGCTTGTGTAGGGAGACACAGGCGCAGGTTACATGACATAGGTGCAGGTTCCTTGACACAGGCGCAATTGTGCATTTGTGACTCAAATTTTGTTCAAAATAACATGCAAATGATCCAGAAAGGGGGGATAAGGGTAGGATAGGTCAGATTAGATGAAAAACACCTTGATTTGGACATGAAAATGAGGAAATGCAACCCGTAGGAGCAAACCCTAATATTGACAAAATATCCCCCAATTGTGATGCAGAGTCGACAGTATCCGTTGATCACACGAGAGAATCGACCGGACTGCTTCATGCTATGACATAGACTCAGGAGCACAGACAGAGATACCTTAGCAGGACTAGGGACATACTATGTTACATTCATGCCCGAGATTAGGGCGAACATAGGACTGCTTACCGCATTGGCAGAGCGATGGCATTCAGAGACTTCCTCATTCCATCTGGCAACTGGAGAGGCGACGATGACACTAGAGGATGTATGGCGTATCCTCCGCGTTCCAATTCATGGAGAGATGATAGAGTATGACCCAGTGATAGGGAGAGATGCGTTGTGCAGATTGTTTGAGTGCACCGCAGATGACCTGGATATCGTGGAGAGGGAGATTGGCTGGGAGACTATGGCATCAGAGTATGATCGACGATATGTGGTGATAGCCGTGGTGATAGCATGTCTACTAGCAGGAGACAGATGAGGAAATGGATTCCCTATTGGATGGGGAAGAGTGCTAGAGTAGATGGCGACAGAGGGGACGGTGTATGCATGGGGACCATGTGTACTAGCTATGCTATATTTTCAGTTGCATCAGATAGCATATCAGGGAGTGCAGACTTTGAGCTGTGGAGTCACATTGCTACAGGTATGGGCATTTGAGCACATAGCCATATGTCGATCGATTACAGAGAGATAGGTAGTACCACACCGACCATATGTGTATTGCTATGGAGGAGCACTGAGACAGGGTCCTTTTGGATACATATTATATTGGCGACATGAGCTAGACCGACTGAGAGAGTTCACATGGAGGCCATATCGTGATTGTCTGGGATGGTCAGATGATAGTGATGAGCTACCATATTGTAGATAGGAGAGGTACCTGATTGGGCGACCAGTGAATCGCCAGAGAGTGATTGAGTTGTACCTGCCAGAGAGAGTCAGACAACAGTTTGGAGAGAGGCAGGATGTACCTAGGAGGACTGTACACTTTGCCCGATCTCACAGAGAGACGAGTCAGTGGGGGAGTATGATTCAGCCACACATAGCATATGCTGACTTCTCACAGCTACAACAGAGACAGTGGGATTGGAGAGCAGATGTGGTGGACGCTGGGACGACAGAGGAGTATGAGAGATGGTTTGCATGACGACGGCCAGTGCCATTGACAGATCCGGATATTCCAGTACCGCGGCGACAGGAGGACTTCCCACTCACAGGAGAGGAGGAGGGAGATGATGAGGAGGAGGAGGAGGAGGGTGGTGATGAGGATGAGGAGGATGATGAGGATGAAGATGAGGATGGGGATGACAAGGATGGAGATGAGGATGGGGATGACGAGCAGGAGGCATTGCATGATATACCCATAGAGCCGGAGACAACTAGGACAGAAGAGATGGAGATGTGCAGGGCTACCATAGTGAGTCAGCAGGATCACATTGCGACTTTAGAGAGAGAGCATGAGCAGTTCAGAGCGGAGATAGCCAGACTCACAGCGGCTCGAGATACAGCAATAGCTCAGGCACAGCGAGAGGAACAGAGAGTCATTGAGTATATTGGGTCGATTTTGGATGCCAGTGCACGCGAGATGGCACAGACACTGGTAGAGACCGGAGAGGAGATACGCCATTGGAGGACACTATATGAGGGTGCCATTCCACCAGAGCAGAGAGCAGCTTCACATCGGGCATGATCGAGGACAGAGAGCAGGGCACGCTCCCGGAGGTCATTGAGCAGCATGGGGGTGAGTGGACCTATGAGACCACCACAGCCAGGACTAGGAGGGACATCATCCGTGAGACATGGCAGGGATGAGGAGGACAGAGGGAGCACCCAGTGACAGAGGCACGTGCTCCTTAGGATAGACAAATGTAGTTTGACATTTTGTAGTCAGCCTACGGGCCATACTTAGGACAGACAGTCCAATTTTGTACTCCAATATTTTTGTGACATATGATATGATATGCATCGATATGATGGGATGCAATATGTTATGACTTATGTGATTTTCCATGTATGGATGACTTATGCACTGTTTATGTACCATTGTGGAACATGTATGGATGCATTTTTTATGTGTTTTTGATACATGTATGATATGAAATGGATAAAATACTTGACATGATGCTTAATGTAATGCAAATGTACTAACCAAATGGATGCAAGATACAACATGTATGTTTGGGGAAATCGGAGCACTAGACTAAACTGACTATCCGAACGGACGGAAGAAATGTTAGTAAGAAGAAAAATGAGACAGAGGACAGTTGAAGAAAAACTTGCTTTTAGTAATGCACTTTGTAGGTGAGAACTTTTATTTTTATGTAGCAAAACGGATGTGTAGCATCATAGCATTGAAGGCCAGAGCTAAAATGCAACCCTTTTTGCAAAAGACAGACACATTGCAGACAAACAACAATCACAACAAAAAGGAAAAGAATCATGATCCATCCCGGTCACTCTAAATCACTCAGTGACATCATCGAGCAACATAGGAACATGATCGAAGATAAATCAATAAAAAGATAAGATGCACAAATGCCAACAAATCAAACAAACACCTTGATCTTCATTGTCAAAAGTTGAAAGTGCTAATAGGACGATCATGCTATCTAGTTTCAGGACATGCGGTACCCCGTCTAAGACAGGACACAGTCTGGTTTCGAGTATACCACACCCTGTATAAGACCCATGATAGTGTGCCAAGGACAAATGATTTTGAGGTTGATTGATATGAAAATTCTGATCAGTTTGAATGTCTGAGTTGATTGAAAAGTTCATCTATTAAAGCGTGATTTCATTAAAGCATAGTGTGTGGATTGCGTGTCGTTGGATGTATACTCAGTGATCGGTCTTAAGAGGATATTTATTGCAAAATGCTTGTTTTTTGGATTTTTTTTTTTTTTTTTTTTGAGTTTTTACAATTTTTTTGTGTTCATTTTTTTAAGGACTTTATATGATTTTTAGGATTTTTTTCAGGACGTTATTTGATTTTTAGCAATTTTTTCAGGACATTTTTCAATTTTTATGAGATTTTTTCAGGACATTTTTCAATTTTTATGAGATTTTTTCAGGACATTTTGCAATTTTATGAGATTTTTTTCAGGACATTTTGCAATTTTTATGAGATTTTTTCAAGACATTTTGCAATTTTTATGAGATTTTTTTTCAGGACATTTTGCAATTTTTATGAGATTTTTTTTTCAGGACGTTATTCAATTTTTTTTTTTGATTTTTTCAGGACATTTTTCAATTTTTATGATTTTACCCCCAGTGTCTAGCAAGGAAAGGAATATGACAGGTGAATAAATAGGCTTTCTGAAATGTTGGTGGATAGAGGGAAGACAAAGGCCTTTTATTATGGAGACAACGCGGATGCAATTTTCAAGGGCTATGGTGTGATGGGACAAGAGACTGGATATGACAATGTAAAGCAGGAACATGGCATGAGGGACATGTCAAGAGGTTTTTGAAACCATGTTTAAATTTTGCATCCTTATGTCAGATCAAGATCAAGGAATGAAAAAGAGTGTATGGATAGTGATAAGATATGGATAGGATAAGCAAGACCAAGAATGAATAAGGGACATGGACTGAAGGTTGGGATAGGATACAAGATAGTGGCAGAAAGTTGCAATAAGACAGGGAATATGGATGAAAGGTTGTAATAAGCAAATGGATAAATACCAAAAGCTATGATAGACTGAAAGCTGCAAACAAGATGCATGATGCTCATGATGATCCTCAGCCTTGTCAAGATAAAAGGAGGAAAGAGGAAATGGATATGAGGGACAATAGGATATGAAGGGTAATGACAGGGGTTCGATAGGATAATGAAGGGCAATAGGATACGAAGGAGGAAACCTGCCCCCAAGTGTGGTGTGCAAGAAGTTCATAAATTACACATGACGCCTGTTTGCCAGGTTTTCATCATGGTACTTGCCCAAGGTGCCTGTTTGCCAGGTTTTCACCAGGGGACGAATTATTTTTTCTTTACTTTTTTTTTAATTTTCCTTTTTTTTTTTTCACTTTTATTTTTTTATATTTTGAATTTTTCAATAGAAGATGGACACATGATAGGGGATGGAAGAAGGACTCAAGCATCTTTTTGATTGGATAGTAGCCTTGAAAAAAATGGACCATGACCTTTAAAAGTATGCTCAAAGACGTTGGTAGGATAAGGACATGGAAAATAAGATGAAACTAAGGCAAGGATTTATGCAAAGGATGGGATCAAAGGGATCGAAGGATGAAAAATATGCATTGGATAATGGATAGGGTATTGGAAGAACTGTTCTTGAGTGGATGGAAATGTTGGCAAGATCGACATTGGCACACACCTTGAGGGGGTGATGGACTGATGGAGGAAAAATGGATCTCAGATTGTGAGATTTGGATGGAGGAATAGCTTGGGATTTTGGGACATAAGGGCCCAAAATGGATGAAGAAGGTGATGAAGGAATAGACTTGAGAGGTTTGGATGGAGGAATAGAAACTTTGGATGCCAAGTTGGATGTTTCTTTTTGTGCTTCAAGGAGCTTCTTAGGGATCCACATGGTTTTTGATTTTTCATGCTTTTGTGGTTCCTTGGAGTGCATTGCTTGCACAAGGGATTTAGGAACCCATATAGATTTTGACTTTGCTTTATTTTTCTCAGTGGCCCTTTGTGACCTTTTGGATTTTTCCTTTTCTTTTTGGATCATATTTTTCTTTGTTTTGACATGTCGATTATATTGGACATGTTGATCCTTGAATACACGTGGATTTTTAGACTTATGACGTTTATACTTGGCATCCAAATTGCTTGGAGGGGGAAAGGAATGAATGGATGGATATGAATGAAATGGACTTCTGTTGGATTGATGAAATTTACTCAAGGATGTGTGCCTTTGCTAACCTTGCATAGAGGATGAAGGGATATAAGGACCTAAGATGGATGGAAGGGATGATGGGGAAGGTGTATGTTTTGAT
This sequence comes from Cryptomeria japonica, assembly GCF_030272615.1. Lineage (NCBI taxonomy): Eukaryota > Viridiplantae > Streptophyta > Pinopsida > Cupressales > Cupressaceae > Cryptomeria > Cryptomeria japonica. The sequence goes on along the minus strand of NC_081405.1, from coordinate 347,872,588 downwards.
TTTGATGGAGGGATACCAACGTCTTGAGAGTGAGTTGTGTAGACATGACCCTTGGGATCTTCTTTAACATGAAGGGATTCTTGCTTATGGAGATCTACTCCTTTGCCTTTATGACTATCTTGACTTGTAGGATACTCTTTTCTTTGGGAAGAAGACGCGAGTCCATTATGAGGTGGATATGATATGAGAGAAATAATGAGATCTTGAAGTGGATTGGATTGCACCAAAGTAGAAGAACCCATTGTGCATGTCGAGGGTTCATGAACATCTTGCACTGACACATTAGAATCATGAGGGGGATTAGGATCATGAGGAGGACTAGGATTATGTAGTGGACATGGTTCAATGATAGGTTCTTCAAGAGATGGAATGGGAGAAATAATGGGATCATCAAAAGAAATGCACTCTTGGAGTGTGTATGGAGCATTAGGACAAGGAGATGGAGGAACTAAAGGAATAATTTGATCTTGACAAGGAGGAAGATCATTGGAATCCTCTTTAAAGGTGCTTTTCTCTTGACTTTTAATGGGATCATCGGAAAGGATGGAAGGGATATCTTGATCTTTCTTAGGAAGTGGAATGTCAATGGGATTTGAAAGGACATTGTGTTCATGAAATGGAAGGGGATCCTTTGGGATTGGATGAACTGGGATATCTTGATCTTGCCCGGGGAATGGAGTGTCAATAGGACTTTGGATATGATGGACAAGAATAGGGGAATCATCATGGGTTTCTGGGAAGATGAGATCCTAGTCAACAATTGGATGGGATGATAAGGTTTCAGGATCTTGATCTTGATTTTCTTTAGGACTCATTTCTTCATGCTCTAAATTATCCTCTTGACATGGGGTTGGACTTTGGATATGCATGGGGGATTCTGACAAGGAACCAATGTTTTGGCATGAAGGAAATGCACTTTGAACATTTGGGATGGATTCTGGCAAGGAATCAATGCTTGAACATGAGGAAGAGGGACTTCGAATAGGGTCCTCTAAAATAGGTAATGGCAATAAAGTGAATGGTGGCATTGGATCTTGTATTTTTGGAACATGACAAGGATGTGCCTCAAGAATTGGATTATCGTGGCAATCAATTATGGATAGCCCTTGGATAATTGCATCTTTGGGTGTATTATTTGATGAGGACAATATGGAAGATTCTTGTGAAACTTCTAGAGGTGTAGGGATAGATGCCACTGGAGAGTCAATTTGTTTGTGGGGGAATGAGGCATTGCTAGACATAAGTGTATTATTTTGATCTTCCTCAAAGAACTCACTTGGTAATTTCCTTAAGAGCATTGCAATAGAGCCACCTTTATTTCGAGGTTTTGACATGATTGGATCTGGAATTTGAACTTGTTTGGAAAGAATTTGGTTTGATTTCATGTTTTGATATTGTACTTGGTTCAATTGTTCTGACGTGTTTGAAACTTGGGTTGGTGTATGCTGCAACCTTTGTTTTTGAATGTTTGGTTGTTGTTGTTGACATTGATATTCCACCATTGGTTGAACCATTTGTTGACATTGTATAGTTGGTTGGACATATTGTTGAAATTGGACCATTGGTTGTGTTGGTTGCATATGTTGGACAATTGGTTGAACCATTGGTTGTATTGGTTGAAAATCTGATTGATAGTAAACACCTTCTTGTTCTTGTTGTGGAGGCACATAAAGTTGAAATTGAAGTTGTCTCTTTTCTTGAAATTGTTTCATCATCTCTATTTGTGAGAGGAGAGCTGGTATGTCTGATCGTTCAAGAAGAGATCTTACATCAATTGGCTCAATCTTTGAATTTCGACCTGGAAATTTTTGAAACATTTTGGACATTTGTGATCTATTCTTCTCAATGTTTTTCACTCTTTGTTCCAATATCTCCTCTTCTTGAGCTAGTTTCTCCTCGAGTTTTTGTATTTGGACATTTACATCATCATGAAAAGTTTGATCCAAGTTCTGAGACATGTAGAGATTGGATTGACATGATTGATTTCTCAATTGTGATGACATGGCTTCGTAAGAAGCTTGAGACCTCATTTCAACAAACATGTCACTATGCAATGCAACTAATGGGATTGACAAATGCAACTTAATGTTTTTGGTTGTTTTTCAAGATTTTGACAAACTTTTTGGAATGCAGATCTAAAAATGAGACCCTTAGGAAATTGAAATGATGTCTAGACCTCAAAGGACAAAAGCACCAAGTGACAAAAGGACAAAATGACAATGTCTCCCCTATATGCTTGGATACTAAGCTAGGTTTGACCAAATGAAAATAATGACATAAAGAGAAAAGTTTTGATAAGGTCTAGACCTCCTAACAATGACCTAGGGCTTATCAAAGATTTGGATTACTCAAGTATGACAAAACCTAGTTTTAACACTATATGCAAAGGGACAATTACTATGCAAATGACCCTAATAGGATATAATAATGACCTAAGCTTGATGAAGAGACCTAGGATATGCAAATGCAAATGTATGACAATGGTATGACTTTAATGCAAGAGGACACATGCAAATGGATGACCCTTATTGATATGCAAAGGAGTATGACTTAGGTGAAACCTAACCTTGGTACTTGACAATGAACTCTGCAAAATGCAACCTAGGATGAACTTAAATGTAAGTGACATGAATGTTGAGACAAGATTTTGAAAAATATTTGACAACCATGTTTGAAGATGTTTTGAAGTTTGTTGGATGAAATGCTCTTATGTTTAACCTTGTTTTGAATCAATTTGCCTTGAGATGCAATTCAACTTTTGACAAGCAAAGAAGACAAGATATTTCAACTTAGACTCAAGACAATCATGCTCATTCACACATTTCTTATGGTAGGCAAGGACATTAGGTACTTGAGAGGTAGACTTGTTATGGGATTCAAGGAGAATACATAGATGCTTGACCCCACGGGCTCCCCTCCATGGTACTCACTTCTCAAGGCAGCCAAGCATCAGTCCCCATGGAAATCTCCCCATGGCGAACTTAGTATCTCTTCCAAGTATCCGAACTTGTCCTTCTCAAGTAACTAGAAGGTTTTTTTTGGCCTCTAAAAACAAGGTGTTTAGTAAGGATTTCTGTTAAGCGTTACTCCTTGATGTCACGCAAGCGTGATTGAGACATTAAGCCCATCAAGATACCAAACAAATGTAGTCACGCAAGCACGATTTAGACCCATGAGGCCCTACTTAGATGTTGATATGAGAAAGAGTTCAAGGGTCATCACTTCCCAAGTAACTGCAATTCCCACGCAACCCTTCCTTCAAAGCTTTTGCCCATCAGGTATTTGTTTATAGTGAGTTAGAATGCCAAGGTATTCTAGCCGTACTCACTTTGGGTCGTTCCCTTCTCATGATTATCACTTTCTTGCAAAAGCAAATGGTCGGGAAGGCAGGCCCTCTAAAGGTGACACACAATCAACACAATGAGCATGGTATCGAAGATCTGGATTTCTGATCACCCTAAGAAGGATGAGAGCATACTCTCCTACTCCAATGTCACACTCAACAATCAAAGCAAAAACATGTTCATTCCAACCTATTTAAAAATCACTAGGTGCCTAAAACATTAATGACAAACACCAAGTTTAGTTGTTTCTCCAAGGCAACCTGCAAAACCCGAGTTAGAAGTTTGAGGTATTTATTCTTTGACTATTGATTATGCATAACACATGTTAGTAGTTTCATTTGTTGTATTTTCCATGCATATGCCAAGATGCTGCACAGATAATTAGTACCAAAAACCAAAACATAGAAAACAAAATGCAAAAACAAGACAATTTTCAAGTAAAACACTGCATTTTTACCTCTGTTCTGGACTTTACACAGGCGCAGAAGTCATGACACAGGCGCAGAAGTCATGACATAGGCGCAAAATGTCTTCAACACAGGCACAAGTTGCTTGACACAGGCGCAGGTTGTCTTACACAGGCGTAGAAGTCTCCAGAAAGCCCTGCACTGCCCTGTTTTTGGGTTTTTTGGCTTGCAAATCAACTCAAAAGCACTCAAAGACACAGTAAAGGGGTTAGATGGTTAGTGTTCACGTTGGGTTCACCAATTAATGTAGCATAGGAATTCGGAATCATCACAAGCAAATATATATTATTAACCATTAGCTCAATCACAAAAGCACAATTGCAATGATCTATCCTAAACACACTCAATAAAGACATAAAGATAAAACATTCAAAAGTAAATACTATGCAAACCATATGTAGATCTGAATGCTTCCTTCATGCGGATCCATTGTTCTTCTTTCCTCTTCAAATAGTTTGGTTGTGGATCTCACCTACAAGTGCACATACATGATTGAAAGCAAGTAGGTAAGAAAGTTGCTCAAAAGTACTGCAAATGGATCAAATTAGAAATTTGATAATCTGATTAGGGGTTTGATTGAAGAAATTCATCCAATTTATAGACAAATTGGAGAGATGGATCAAATTAGCATGATTCAATTCAAATGGAAATTGCAAATCAATTATGTCAATTATGACAAATTATGACAAATTGAAATGTCATTCCCATGAAATTAGGAGAGAAATAGGAGGAAATTGAAATTAAGAATTAGAAAATTAAGAAATTAGAGAATTAAGAATTTAGGAATTAAGAAATTGATGAAAATTAGAAATTAGGTAAATTAATTAATAATTTGTCATTTATTAATTAATTCACAAAGAGGAATAATTAGCCAATTAAATGAACATTTAATTGTGACAAGAAGACTTAGGATAAATAAATAATTTATTAATCCTAAAGGAGGAAATGACAAACCAGGTCAAATGATTAAATCACGAAACCCTAGAAGATGAATTAGGTCTTGATGAAAGATAATTGACTTGATCATGATTATGATTAACAAAGGACCAATGTGATAAATGATTTGATTGAGAAAAAGCGCCAATTGACGAGGAACAATTACAAATTGATCCAAATTGACATAATTGAAAAGAACGATGATTGATGACAAAATAGATTGCAAAACGACAATATTAAAAATGACCACGATTGATGACAAATCGATCACAAAATGACAAGATCGAACATGACAACGACCGATGACAAATCGATCGTTAAATGACAAGATTGAAAATGAAAAGGATTGATGATAAATCGATCGCTAGATGACAAGATTGATAAGAGGACAACGATCGATGACAAATCAATCGCAAGATTGACAGGAGGACAAAACCCTAATTAGGATTGACGATGTCCAAAATAATGACAAATGAGCACGCACATTGATGTGACAGGATAAGATCGACCAAAATCATGATTGAAAATTGTTGTCGACAAGACCAAATTCGAAGGCGAGATGAAGAATGTAGAGGAACGACTTGATGCTCGCAAATGATAAAGACCAAGTGCAAATCATAGGAGAAATGTTAATGTGACGCAAAAACCTAAAATGAGGCAATGCGCAAATGTTAAAGTATGACTCCGCAAGCGTTGACCATTTTTAGGTGTCTACAGATACCATGAAAACAAATTTGCCTTCAAAGCTTCTTTTGACATAATATGAAAGGTACCTGGATAAGTAAATACGTGGATTCAAAAAAGTGAATGAAGACATAGACTAATCTATAGTTCACATTGCATGAACTAAGTCTTCAGACAATGATTATTGGATGATACAAATAAGAAAATATCTCAAAGCAACTACTATCTTCACATTTGGAGCAGTCATAGAACTTAACAATCACTAAGTAATGACATACCCAAAATGCAGTAAGGGTGAACTTCTTCAAAATCAGTAGATATAGTGTACATCACAGAGATCCTATAGCAGTATCCAATATATCAAGATCCTATATATGTGACAACCCTAGCAATCACCAATGTTAAATAAAACACCAAAAGGTATTTAATAGTGTAGAAAGAGAGGGCAGTAAATGTAATCTACAACCATAGAGAGGTTAAAATAACCATGCTATGATGAAAATGAAGGTGACAATAAGCAGCCATAGGACAGTGACCAACTACAGTCATAAAGCTTCAAGAGCAACCCAAATGATATGCAGAGCATCTATGAAGACAATGCATTCATGATGAAAAGTATAAGAGGATTCTAAGGATCAATTAGAAAGCTACAACACCACATAAGATAAGATTTACAATCAAAAGCAGCTTCAAAGCATGTAGGTATAACAATAAAAAATCATAAACAATGCATTTTTCACAGTGAACAACCTTTCACAATCAAATAGGGTTTTGACAGAGAGCAGGGGTGAAAAAATTAAGAACCCGATTTGCATTAATATTACAACACAACATAGTAAGACCAAAGACCATGAACTTGCAAGAATAGAAGTCATATAAGAGAAGTGATCATAAGTTGCAATCAAAACTAAGAAAACATAAAGTATAGTGATAAATGCAGTCCGGGTAAGTTACATTGAAAGACAAAATATTCATGAAGTTTCCCTGTCGTAGTCTATTCTCAGTTTTACAATGAACCATAGTTGAGTATTAGATTTTAGGGACTCTGAAAGCATTACATAGGTACTCTCAGACATAGAGCTCAAAATTCATGAGAGATATGTATAACAATCAAAATATATGAGAAACCTATAGCCAAAAGGAGCCACTTGGTATTATATTTCAAACCCTAGCGATATCTAGCAAAAAATTCTCATCTAAAAACCCTAGTGCAAGATATTGTTAGGATTTGAGATATTAAAATAATATAAACATGGAAACCTCATGGACGAGATAATTAGATAAAGGAAAAGATGTCATGTTGAAAACTATACAAATTCATATTGTCTTGCGTAGTAAGAAATAGAGGCAGAGATAGAAGAAAGAGCACATACCGTGCTTTATTTCATGCAAAAACCCTGTTGAAGCAATAGTTCGAGCCCAGTTCAATCAAACGTGCAGTGCATATGAGCTGCCACCAGAGTCTTCTTCGGCAAGATAGAGAACAGAAAATGAAAAAATGCAATTTTTTTTTTTTAGTGTTCGAGTTTTATGCTTGGATGCCCTAATTCTTTTTTGCAATTATGATGGGTTGATTTTAATAAAAAAGGGTTTCTTTTATTGTAAGGTGGTTGAGTTTCAAATCCCACCAAGGACTTAATTCATAGTAACATGATAGCCGTGGGGGACTTAAAACCCTTTAGACTTAGTATAAGTGCAAAGCATTTTTATTATTAATTATTATATTTAGTTATTAATAAATGGTAATATATATATATATGTGTGTGTGTGTGTGTGTGTGTGTGTGTGTGTGTGTGTGTTTATGTGTGTTTGAAAAAGGTGGATGATGGAGATCTAGAGGAAAGCTTTTCTTCCCTTTGAGGAGAGATAAAAGTTTCACTTCAGATCTCCTTTCAAACAATTTTCGCGCATTACATTAGAAGAGGTGGGAAAATACACTAGATTCAACCTTTAGAGAAAGAGATTGAATTCTGAGTGATATAAGAATAACAAGTTAATCCCCTCTTCTGGAATGAGATTTGAATTGAATTATGTACTTATAACCAAGTGAAAAAGTGACAAAGATTTGATTATAACTCAAGATAGAAGCATAGGATGAAGCTGTGCACCTTGATCTGACAATAATCTGTCAAGACGAAGTCGCCCTGCGAATTTGAGAAAAAGTTGCCCAGACTGTGGCGGGAGTGTACACGGTCCTCCGAAAAATCTGCGTCGCAAATGGAGTCCAAATACAAAAGTACATCTGCCCACCTACAACATACACACGAAAAAGAGAGGAGAAGGGGTTGGGATTGGGGGTTTGCCTTCAGGTCAAACCCCAATTTTTGGAATTAAAAAAATGATGAAAGAAAGTACTTGCAAGTAAATGTAAATGAAAGACTGAACTGTAAATCACCTCAAGGGAGGTTGTGATAGAAATGTTGATAGAATTGCTTGTATGAAGTTGAATGTTGGAATGAATCTCCTCTTCAATGGTTGAATTCTTGACTTGAATGAAACACCTAGCCTTGAAAGGAGACTTCAAAATGCTCAATGCAGGAAAGAAATGCTTGAATGCTTGAATTATGTGTTGGAAGACTAGAGTGTAAAAGTAGCAAATACGAAGTTATTTTCTTATCAGTATTTCTTGTTTTTTCATTGTCAGGTGAGCAATTTAATAGAGTTATTGTGATTTTTACAATCCTTTGCTTCATCTCACTTTTGCTTTGCAAAATTAGGATAATTTCACACTGATTAAGGTTGTGGGTTGTGTTCACCTGGTTTCCAATTCTTTGCATGTTGTGAAAATTCACTTTTCCTACATGCAGAAGTTGGATAGCTTCAAACCTTTTCACGAATTCTTTATGAATTCGGTGGTCTAATTGATTTGTGAAGTGCTTTCATTTAGTATTGCAACTATTATAGTTTTAGTGCAGTGGTTTAAAACTCCATAATTTTGGTGCATCACCTCCATTAGGATAGGTTTTTTGTCACATGCAAGCATTTTTACCTTTTTCTCACAAAAAGTTAGTTGTAGGAGATCCATCAAGACAGGAAGTTGGCCTGGTCTCCAAAAGTCTACTTTCAGTATAGGCAACCCACAAGCCTAAAAGTATTGTCATGTTTCACATGATTGCTAGGTGTCACACTTAACCATTATGGGTGTAATCCTCCGTTCCAATAGTTTTTGGCACGCCTGGTGGGACATCGTTTCAATCCAAAACTTTTCCACGTAATTCTGAATTTTGGTGTTAAAATTAGAAATTTCAGCCTTTGGAGGCAAGATCTACCCACACCTGGCAACTCTGAGTTATAAATCTACTGGTTTCAGCAGACAAAGTGTTGGACATTAATGTGTAAGAAGTAGAGGTTATGGCTAAGAAGGCAGTTGACATACAAGAAAATAGTAGTCAATTTCCAAAGTTTAACATCTCAAGATGCTGCCCAATTAGGCATCTATCCTGAATGGAAGCCAAGCTAGTTTTAGCTGAAGTAAAACAACCTTCACTCACCTACCCATTTCAAGAAAATTGTACTTATAATTACTTCAGTGAGGTATGGGGTTTTGTTTTCATTTTTGATGATGTTTTGCAGCAACTGGTAAGGTATATCTTCATTCATCATTTGTTCTTAGCTATTCAGAAGCTTTTGAAACATCCTAAGCTGGAAAGAAAATGATGATATTTCTCAAAACCAGTCAATGGTTTTTTACAACCAAGTTTCTCTCTTGGTTAGAATAGGGTAGAATAGTTTCCCTTTTAGTTTGTTGTTTTCAATAAATGCCCCAAGCACGTTTCAATTTTAGTTTTCCAAGAAGTGCAGATGCATAGTTTTGAAAGCCATAGTAGTTACTTTCAGTTTTGTTTCGCTGTTGTTTTACTGAGCTATAGGAGAATTTACACAGATTCAAGAGAGTTTTCAAATTAGAAGAGGGCAGTTTTGATTCCATGCCCAATGGATATGTTTTAAGGCACTGGTCTATTTGTTTAGCAGACAAACTCCCTTGAGAGGTCTATAAAAATGTTACCAAAATTTTCTACACCTAAATTTGGTGACCTCTTTTTTATGATCAAATGTTAATTGGCTTAATTAAAACATCAAAGTGTAAAAAGTGTTTTAAAAGTAGCGGTCGTGTTTCAATCATATCTAAACATTTATGATTTGAGTTTTTGCAATTTTTACACAGAAATTAGAAGACTTCAAGGTGAAAAAACCCATTAAATTTTGTGTAAACCCAATTTGTAGTTTTTGAGAAACCTTCACTTGAAAATAACAAAATCTGATTATCAGTTTCAACAGTAACATCAGTTTGGGTCAGTTTTCATCTTTGTTTTGCATATTTTTTCATCAAATTCGACCAAAGGAGATTCATTCATGCAATTGATAGAGATTTCAAGATGGAAGATCAAGATGGAACTACTGGTTATTCTTAATTAAATTATATTTAAAAAAAAGAGTTGTTAGATTTAATATTTTATTTTATTATTTACTAAAATTAATAAGTAGATTATTTCAATAAATATTAAAATAAAATTATTATAAGGAAAATAAATAATTTATTTTAGCACTTAAAAATAGAATGAATTGTTTTATATTTAAAGTGTTAAAATAAAATAATTTTAAAGAAAGAAGATAAAAGGAAATAAATAATTTATTTTAGCACTTAAATATAAAATGAATTGTTTTATATTCTAAGTGTCAAATTAAATTATTTCAAGAGATAAAGGGAGAGTGCTATTTTTGGCATCATGACATGCAGAGTTTCAGTAAAGGGGCTGTTTCTTTTTCAACGCTATTTTTGGCTCAGGGTTTCATGTAGGATTTTTTTAGAAAAATGATTCTTTTTTAGATTGGCTATTTTTAGTAGAGTTGACAGTTCTATATTTGGTAGGAGGGTGTCTTTCTCATGTAGTTTGAGTTGGAGGCCTACTTTCAGCATCAGGAGCTATTTTTGGTAGAGTTTTGCATGCATTTTTTATGCCATTTTGGGCATATCCGCCTAAGGCTTTTTCTCATGCAGTTTTCATATTAGGGTTTCAGGATGCAAATTTCTTCAACTTCTCTTTTATATATTCTCTCCACTCTTCATTATTCAGAGTTCTTTTCTTTCCTCAGCATGATTGTGGACTATTTTCAGACCCTTTCATGCTCAAGGACATGATTGTAGCTCACATTTTTGAGTTTGTAACAACAACAGTTCCTTTATTTTCAATAAAATAGTAGCAAATTCCTTCTCGATACTTCTTGTCTAGTGTTGAATGAAAGATACTGATGATTTTTATGTGATTTATTATTCGAATCCTTTAATGTTGTCTTTTTCAACAGTATTATTTAAGGTAGATACATGGTTAATGTAGGTTATAGTTTCTGTAATCTAATTTTGATGGGTTTGTAGTTGTGAAGATAATTTATTTTCCTCCAAGCAAGCTTTCTTATCAGGCCCTTTATATGAAATATTTATGTATTCACATGTTCAATTGAGTTGTGAAACTTTCAAAGTTATTTGTTGAAGATTTTGTGAGTTAAGTTGTTGCAGGTTTCAGAAGCAACTTTTGGTGTATGGCCTCATAGGATAGGTTTAATTTCAGCAATCCTTCTATCCCTTTTCTCAAGAAAGTTTACAAGAGATTTATCAGACAGGAAGCTAGCCTGATCTCCGGAGGTCTACTTTCAAGATAGGCATACCCACAGGCCTAAAAGTATTCCTATGTGTCATAGGATTTCTAGGTTTCACACTTAGTGTTTTTAGGTACAATCCTTTGTGACAACAATAATAAACTCCCATTCAATTATGCCATTAGCCTTTTCATAATCTATTAGCAACATGCTCACTTTTTTATTAGAGTCCTTGGCCCAACTCACGGCTTCCCAACATGTAAGGATATTTTCCAATATGTATCTCCCCTTGACAAAAGTAGTTTGAGTAGGATTAATAAATTTTCGGAGTACATTCTCCACCCTTTTAATCAACACTTTGGCTAAAATTTTGTATGAGACATTAAGAAATGTAATCGATCTCCAATTCTTGATCAATGTTTTGTCTCCCTCTTTGGGGATCATCATCTTGTCCAAGTGATTTGTCACTACTCAAAGCTCTTATAGTTTGTTTAATTTCTTAAACAGTGATCTCTCTACCCAAAATATTTGTATCTTCATTATTGACCTTTTTTGGAATGATGCCCTTAATTTTTTCTCTAGTCCTCGCCATGGTTGATTCAATGTCCTTTGAGGTAAACAAATTACCATAGAATTGAGCAGAGGCCTTCAAAAATTCCCATTGATCTATTATATTAATTCCTCCCTCCCAAATACTATTTATTCTTTCCTTATCTTCCCTAATTTTTAATAATTGAAACAAGTACTTCGATTCTTTATCTCCATGGTTCAACCAATTCATCTTGGCCCTAACTTTGCCACCCTGGATCTTGATATTCTGAATCCTTATTAAAGAATCTCTTGCTTGGGTTAGAACCTCTTTATCTTCCTGATTAAGAGGATCTCTCTAAATACAATCCTCAACTCTAATAGCCTGTTGTGCAATTCATTCTCCTATTGTCTAGTATCTTTGGCCTTTTTCTTGCCCACCACCTGAAACAAATTTCTCTAACTCTTCGTATTTTTTACCCACCTATCCACAGCACTAGTATGATCAACAAACCATGAATTGAACTGTCTAATGATACTAATTGCATTGAGAACATCTTTATCTTCTAGCAATTTAACATTGAACACAAAAGCATCTTTTTTGGATCTTAGGGCCATAGAAGAACCATTGGTTGAGATCTCTACCATTATAGGATGGTGATCAGACAAAGTATAAGGTATAAATTTCATGCATGAGCCCCCTTCATCCTTATTGAATTTAAAGGTATCTTTGTTAGCATAGAATTGGTCTAATTTACTATAGATCCTCCTACCCCCTGTAGAAAATTGCACCACGTATACCAGATGTCTATATTATCATTTTTTATTTCTAGCCGAGGGGTCAAAGAGGTTGAGCTTGTTCAACATCTTATACCAATAAAACTTTTCTTCTCCTTTCCACTCAAATTTACTACCCCCAAGTTTATCCTAAGGTCTTTCAATCATATTAAAATCTCCTCCTACTATCTAGGGAATATCTTCCATCTTAAACATGCACTTCCATAGATCCACCCTCTCTTGGTAGTCATTAGGAGCATATACAGAGCAAATTCTTATTTCCACCCCCTTCTCTTTAAGGGTAACCCACACCTGTCTATTGCATGGAGAGAACTCTACCTCTCTCCATATGCATCTAAGATTAATTTCCAGATTAAAATATACTGCTTTTACTTCTTGCCAGAGTAGAATATCCATGTTCCTATTTGTGTTTAAGAATCTTTTGACAATATATTTTCTATTTGAGGATTCCAATCCCCTCACTTTCCAGGAGGCACACTTCAAATCCATAGGCATCAAGGGGTGGTATCCATAGCAGCCCTAAAATTTTTATTATACTTGGGCAGTATGACCTTGGAGACCTTCTTATCATGTCTAGTGATGGTAGAACCATTTGGCCTACCCCTTTTTCTTTTAATCTTAAATTCAGAAGTTTGTTCAACACCCAAATTGGGTTTACTAAGCACCACCTCCTTTTTTACCCCTCTTAGCCTTGGTCTTTTTTCTAGTTTTTCTGTCATTCAACACCTTTAGCGCCTCACCTACCATATCACCATCTCATCTGCCTTCAGAGGGAACAATAGACAAGTTTATTTGAATTTAATGATGAATTCGTAACAATACTAGGTAAGCAGAAACCTGCAAGTATTGTTCAATAAAATTTGATAATAGAAAGAACTCAAAAAGCCAGAGTTGTATGCATCAAAAGTCACATAATATTATCCAAAATTGAGTTTTAAACATCACATGGAATTCCAATAGTCTATGAAATCCAATAGATTCAAAAATTAAGAAACTATGCAAAATAAAATAACAAAAAAATTACAAATTTTCAAAAAAACTAGGAATTTAGGTACCCCGACTTGGCGGGGCCATAACTTCCAGCTCACAACTCAAAATTCAAAATTTCTTACACCATTGGAAAGGTCTTGAAGAGAACTAATTTTAGTCCCTTAACACCATGGCTTTTGGATCATTGAGTTAAAGGACCGATGACACTTTTGACCCCAAATTCCACTCTAAAGACCTCTGAAAATGCGATTTACTAAAATGTAGAAAATACTGAAAAATTAGATTTTTGGTATTTTTCAATTTATCATCTCTAAATTGTTATGGATCATTCTCAAAATGCCTCTGGATCACTAGTATAAAGCATCACCTTCTTTAGAACCAAGGGCACAAATAAAATTCTCACTAGAAACATCTCCCATGTCCCCCACCTTAGAGGGAAGCACATCTCCAATGACACACTGATCAATGTCATTGGCAGCAAATTGAAGGGGTTTGAATGGGGGGGTTACTGCGATAGGGATCATAATGAGGGATTAATTAGAGAGGAAATCATTAGAATCATCAACATCCATGATGGCCTCAAGTGCATCTCCATTTTCCACCTCATCAGGATCAGAGAAATTTCCCAAGTTAGATTGGGCATCCGCAGAATTCCACTGAAACTCAAGCTCCACCACAACAAATTCAATAATAGGGATCACCCCATCATCAAACATGTACTTTTATATGGGGTGATGACTCTTTCTTTGGTCATTCTTAGTAGGGAGATCCATTTCTCTCAGGGCTAACCCACAGTCACCCCCATCTTTTATAATTTTCTCAATTCTCATTCTAGTTTTAGATAGGTGCCTGATTATGTCCACAACCAATTGCTAGGCATTAAGAGTTCTGTGTTTAGGAGGGCCAATAGGGGAGGATTTATCTTTATTTAGGGTGAGATCAACAGGCTTGGTGGCCTTTTCAGGATAGAAGGTTTGTCTTAGAGATTCTTTAAGCTCATTTAACTTCACAACCATAGAATCTCTATGTCTCTCATTCCCAAGGATGGGCTTATGAATCATCTAGTCATTAGTGGTTTTGTTAACATCCAACTCTGTATTATGTTGGCTCATATTTTTACACCCTTTAATGGTAATTTTAGTATTGCAATTAGGTTTAGTGGATACATTTCCTTTAGGGTTCGCATTCTTTTTGCTATTAGGGTTGGGACCCGTATTACAATTAGACTTTGCATTCATTTGTTTAACAGTGTTATCAGCCATATTATCCTTCTCATTAGTTTTACTGAGATTCAACAAAGGACAATTCCTCCGATGCCCCTCTTTACGACAGAGGAAGCATGCATTCAAATCGCCCATAATTTCTATAGGGCAAGATATTGTTTCCTTCTACATTTCAATTTTAAGGACTTTAGGGAGATCAATTCCAGGGTTTATAGCAACCAATAGTCTGACATCCATATGAGGCAAAAGAGAGGTTGATTCCTCCATTTTGATAACTCTTCCAATTACTTTTAGGGTTTTTGGCAGAAGATTTCAAAGGTAGGGGCGTGCGTTTTTTATCGTGACCCATCTAGGGAATGATAAGGCCAAAACTTCTTCTTTATTAGCTTATGAGGACCACACAATGACCTTAAACACAAATGAGGCAATATTCCAAAATTTCTATTTCACAACTTCTCTCTGGCAGAGGGTTTTTGAAGAAAATAACTAACAATCCTCTATGTATCATTCTACAAAATTTATAACGAAACCCTAATCTCTTGTTCCACACATTATTCATCCAGTCATTCATAAAATTTCAAGACGATAATTTAGCAATATCTCGGGCCACTAGAAAAATAACAATATCTTTTAACCTATCCTTTTCACTATCAATAGCTTTGGACATTAGAAGATTGGGTCAAACAATGAGGGAGGCAATAGGGAAACCCTTACCTCTTATGGTTCCATTGTAATCGAAGATCTCCTCACTCGGTGTAGTCCCTGCATTAATTTTACATCTATGGGGAACCTCCCTTCCTCCACCATCGCTTCCCGAAATGTTTTCTTCCCGACGTCTCCTACGATGGTTGTTCCAGCAGTGTTTGTTCTAGCAACAACGATTTGAGTAACTTTATTTGGTCCATCTCCCATATACACCTCAGAGGATTAAATGCCCTAACAAGGGTATGAGGATGAGCTCCCTGCAATCGATTGAAAGACAAGTCGCACGCTGGTGGGAGGCCGCCTTAGAAAGTCGAATAAATGCCCAAGTTGCAGAGCCTTTTTTCATGCAAATTTTTTATTTTAATTATATGAACTCAATAAATTAAAAAAATAACATAAATATTTTAATATTAATGATTTAATAATTTAACTTTAATAAATTAAATAATAACTAACTTTAATAAATTAAATAATAACTAACTTTAATAAATTAACCTTCATAAATTAAATAACTTCGTTACTGCCAAATCATAAATGTGCTGAATTTATTAGTTGACATGTTTTTCATTCATTATATAATATCTTTAATCAAATCACTTCAATCTATACTACCAAAGAGAAAGAAGATGCATAATATAACTAATAATGTAATATTAAAATATAATTATATTTTACTTTTAATATCATATCGGCGTATCCCTTAAACTTCTTGGGAGTCTGTTATGCAGTCGAGAAAATGACACTCCCATACAAAAAACTCATACATTTTAGGCATGGGATGGTATCCCATGGCCATCCGCATGGACGTTAGCAATATGAAGCTCAAGGTGCCAGACACCCACTGAAAAAGTGGAGATAAAGATCGCTTAACGCTAACAGTAACCGCGTGGAAAAGTGGAGACGGAGACTGCCTGAGGCTAACAACAGTCATGTGAAAATATACAATGGTCGTGATGACGGTAACCACAGACCAATGGATAGGGCAGGAGATTTATTTTCGCATTGACAGTAATCGATGTCCTTGGGCAAGAATAGTATAGTCAACATGGTTTCGAGAAGAGTGCATAACATAGTGGAATAAGATACAACTTTTCATAGTTGACAAGTTGTGTTGTCATTAGGGCAGCAAATTGTAGGAACTAGAGGAAAGTTTTCATTACAAGAGCTTTGAAAGTGCGTTCTAAAATAAAGGCATAGAAAGAAGCAAGGTGAAGTAGGTGCCGAGAAGAGTACATGACATGGTGGGGAGGAAAGTGTTCACTACCAGAGCTGTGAAAGTGGGTTGTAAAGAAAAGGCAAATAAAGAAGCAGGGAGAAGCAGGTGTGTATCAAAGATAACATAGATCAAAGTCCTTTATTTTGCTGGTGCATTACTTGTATGTTAGATTTTATTGTGTTTAATAGTTTTTTTTTTTAAATTCATGCTTTGGGGATGTTTTCTGTGTTGGCAGGGTGTACAGACGCATCTTTGGAAAATAATAGAGAAGACAACACAACGCACGTGAAAGGAAAATGACAACAAAGTATGCCTCAACGTGGTTGAAACAATGCTATAGTGAAGAACACGTCGTGTTTGGAGACAAAGTGTGTTGAAGGGAGTGCATAATAGGTCATGTTATGTATAAAAAGCTTTGGCATGAGAAAGTAGAAGGGCTGAAGGGAAAATGAAAGGCAAACAAATAACAAGCAGGCGTGTATCAAACAAATAGCATTGCCATTCATTTGTTTTGCTACTGTATGAACGATACAATCATTTTAATTGGGCTTATTGGGTTTATAGGGTTTTTCTTGAAATTCATAGTGTTAGGGATGTTTTCTTTATTGGCAAGGTGTAGAGATGCAGCTTCAGAAAACACTAGCAAAGACAACACGATGCATGAGAAAGGAAAAAGTCAACAACATAACATGGCATATTGGGTTGAAGGGAGTGCATAACATGACATGTTGGGTTGAAGAGAGTTCATAACATGACGTGTTGTGTATAGAAGGTTGGAGCAAGAAAAAGTGGAAGGGCCGAAGAGAAAAGGAAAGGTGACAAACTCGGCAAGAGGTGTGTACTAGAACTGTAGTATTTATTGTGAAAGCTCCTTATTTTAGATATCGAACTTCTCCTTGCATTGAAACCAAAGATATGTTAATTGAATAATAGGTCTTAGGGGTTCGAGTTGAATTTAAAGCTTAACTTAAGTGATGGTTTGATTTATCTTTTATTTGCAAGATCTCCTTGATGACTACATGGGAAGTTTACTTGAACCCCAAACCTTGAGCTAAGAACTTTCACTTCAACAATGCCTAGAGCTACAAATACTCCTTGAGTGTTCATGACTGTACTCCATTTTTATTCACTATCTCTTTGTCAATCATTGATTGCTTTGATTGTTAGTAACAAATGGTATCATTACTGGTTTGGACTGTCACAATGTTTTGATACTTTTCTGGATTTTGGCCTTCTTGAATGCATCATTGTTTTTTCCTTATTGACTGTCATAATATCACTACAACAAGATATATATTGTCTATGTTTTATCCTTTCAACTACATAGAAAATACTGTTATTGAGTTGTGAACTTGATCTTTAGACTTTGACACTATTATCAAGACTAATTTATAATGCTGAAAGATAGAGAAATGAAAACACAAAACAAATATAACTTTATAAACTATCTTTTCTACTTGATGAATGTGTTCATTGTGTTTGTGTATCCTTAAGATTGTAAAAATACCCAAATGACTAATATCACTGTCTTTTTCTTTAGGACTACACTTTCATGACTGCAAATTGGATCATCATCTTCATCCAACAATTTGATTTTATCAAAGAGACTGTGATTCTATGTCTTATCACCTCTATTATAAGGTATAAATATTGTCTTCTCTATTATGATTGTCCTCGAGTCCTTTTAATCCAAAGTTTCTTTAGTTTATAGTCATTCTTGAATTTGAGAGATAAGCTTCTTTGTTGGGCTATCTTTTCATTATCACCCTCAAAATCTAGATTTGTCTTTTCATTATTTGAATATTATGAACTCTTTTTTGAACTCAGTCATGACATCTTATGTATCTCAGCTATGATGTATATGTCTTTCATGCCCTAGATCTTTTGCCACAAAACTTGTTATGGTAAAATGTATCCTTGCTATTTTTGTGACTGTCTTTTCAATGTTTTCATTATTATCAATTTTAGTCTCTGTTATGTGTACTTGACATATTTTTACCTCCTATAACTATCAAACACTTTATAGCATCCTTTGAAAAAAGAATCTATCCTTCTTGGACTGTTATTGTGTTTCTCTCACTGTACTTCTATGAGTTTGTAGACTACCAATCACTATTCTTGTGGTGGCATGAAGGGTACTCTAGCCTTTGACAAGGCTCTTCTTCATTCTATTCACTTCTCTTATCATGAATTAAGGCTATCACAACCTTTTATATTGTCCTTTGGGAGCTATGTTTGACAATTTGATAGTTTACCTTCACCATGCTGATAATTTTGAAAGGTTTTGTTCTTGTGGCAAGAACTATGAATGTTCACTGTCATTCTCCTTGGGCAAGCTTTGTCTCTCTTTAATTTGAGTTTGTCATTGAGCATATCTGCTCTTTAAAAAATCAAAGGACTACTCTAGAGCAGAGAAATATACCTTGGTCTATGTCTTGGATTGTCATTTTGAAGCTCTTTTCTCTAGATACCCTTTCTATAGGTCTCATCATCGATGATTTGTTCAATCTTTGTCAAGATTCCTCATATTTTTACCTCAAGATTTTGCTGGTCTCTGCTATTGATGATAGCCTTTGTGGCTGAGATTTATTATTGATCTTTTTTGTTTATGACAATCCTCCTTGTAGGTATCTTGGCATTTTTAAATGCAATCCCTTATAGCCACGATTTGACAATCATTGTCAAATACTTGTAAGTTTGATGGAACATAGAAAAGGATCTATTGTAAGCCTTATTATTAAGGAAAACACATCAACCAAACTCAAAAATTGTTGGAAGCAAATATAACTTCATTACTTTTCTCAATATCATTGTCTTTATTGCTTTATTCCACCATCCTTTGTTTTTAGCTAACTTTGAGTTGAGACTTTGCTGAATGGCCTCTCTTGAGGACTATCCTATCTTCATCATAAACAAGATTTTGATTATGTGAAATGCCCTTTTTTGGTCCTTTGGCTTCAAAAACCTTGCTCATTGTTTCCTCTTCTTTGGAGACTGATTCTCTATTTTAGATCTGTCTTTGTACCTCTTGATAGTGATCCTTTTGAACTATGTTTTAGGTCTTTTATGCTACAGACTGATTTGTGATAGACTTTGAAGAGCAGCTCATGGTTGTATTTGATGTGGTTGAGATCTCTATGAAAGTTTCTTATGATTGAATAGGTGCATGGACTAGATGCATAGGCTGTAGACATTAAAAAAACCTACCCATTCCCTTGACGAATCTTAGCAAATATATGCTACTTAGAATAAGGACCTTTGAAGGTCATTAGTAAAGACAAGTGTTATTGATTCTTGAAGAACATTTATTAATATACACCATGAAAAAAAAGAAGTAACATGTCCCTTTTTTTTTGTCTTCATGTCAACTATGAATGTATTTGCACACTGTCATTCCATTTTATTTACTGTAGTTTGTGTATTGTCATAACCTTGTATCCATTCTAGATTATTTACTGTATATTTTCATTAAGTCATATACTTGCATGGTGAATAATTCATCATGTTTTAGAAGACTCAGAAGTAAATTTATTTGATCATTTGATGTCTGATATGTCTTCATTTCACATTTAATGAAAGGAGCGACATGAGTTGACAACATCTATATGAATTTTTTTGTTGCATGTGCACATTGAAGATACTATACACACATTGATTGTAATGAACATACCATGTTTGCCAAACTGCAGAGGTGTAGATGATTGTTTTAGAACACAGACATACTTGAGATTATATTTATTTATTAAATATTGTTATCCCTTGTGTACCAGTACTATATTCCATATATAAACGGTTTCGTACGTGTAGTTGTTAGGATGGGGAGGCGACAAAAATGACAGATGTTGATGGATTTGGAACTCCAAGATTGTGGCGAAGGTGTCTGACATTTCTCATCAAACCATATCGCGTGGACTCCAATTTGTGTGGAAGATGATTTTGTAACAAAGCTTTCTGCATCAATTCCACTTGCGAGATTGGATGCATTTCTAATTGGGGAATCAATGTCGATGGTGTTGAAGTCGTGTTTGTCTGTAAGAAGCATAAAGAATACCCTACAACAGTGTACAATGAACACACCATAAAGATGTATTCCTGGTTAGTATATTGATTCATTGCAATACTTTGTCGATCTTCTATTTTTATAACATGTCTAGTTGATAATACGAGAGGTCGTATTGCAGTTATTGTTGTGTGTATGGTCTAGAGGACCATAGGAACAACCCTCCATGCAAGAAGTGTGTTAGGAACTTTAAAAAAATGGGGTTGTTAGTGCCATGTGAATGTTAAGGTGTTGTATGGTAGATCAAAAGTGGAAATTTTGATATACATGATGAATACTAAGAGGGTTGGGGGGGTGGGTGAATTAGTATACAAAAAACTTTACCAAACATTTAAGAAAATTTACTGTAGACAGATATACCCTTTTAAACAGTTAACCAGTTAATACACAGAAAAACCAAATAGCAAATAAAGCATTCACCCACAATAACACAATCACCATAACACAAAATATTTTGATGTGGAAACCCAAATGGGAAAAACCATGGTGAGTAAAAATCACAAGTCTACTATCTGCAGAGTAGCAACCGGACCGGTTAAGGTCAAACCGGTTAAGGCCTTACAATGTTCTTCACCAGAACAAATCCTGTTAGGAATCCAGATCTCTGTTAGGAGATAAGTCCTGTTAAAGACTACCCTGTTAAATGATTTCAGATTCACAACTGTGAAACACCTTGTTAGAGGATTTTGAACAAGCTTAACTAAGCCTACTCGACTAAGGGTTTCAGAATTGTCGAAGAGATTAGTAGTCAACAAGTAAGTGATCTAGAAAGTAGCACAAAATGCTTAGTTAGATCCTTGATAGCTCTCTGTTAATGCATTGCAGCATTACTTCAGTCTTCTGTTCTTAGCACGTTCAATCTCTGTTGTAAGATACCTTCTTGCAAAAACCTAATCTTCTTACGCAACAATTCACACTCATACATCTGCTCTCAAAACCTTAGACATGATGTCCTTATATAGGAATCTGATTTCATGTCGGTCCAATGAGATTAGACTACAATATCCTAGGTACAGTGCATCTAGACACAATTTGTAACACGACACAGAATCGCCACAATGGTGTCGGTAGATGATAATTCATCACACTTTACAAGTTTGCCAATTAACAAAACACAGTATACCGATTACCAGTTTTACAAACAAAGACTGGTAAACTGGAACATAGTGTTCTGATATCAAAAAATATTGGCAGCCACTTGGGGTCCTCATACCTCTTTGACATCCTCGTACTGCTTGAGATCCTTGGTCATGCTTTGACCAGTAAGCTCCTTCTGCAAACACCGATAGTCTTCAACAAACAAAGACTATGCATATAATGGCATACAATACCGGTTTGAGGAATACATCACATAGTATCGGTTGAGAATAACTCATATAACAAATAAGTGTGTGTCCATCAATGACAATCACAACTAAACATCATCAAAATACCAACAATACAAGGAAATGTTTCATGTAGATGGCAAGGGTGAATTTTGTCATGGTGTCAATGACACAATGAAGGAACCGCGATCTCAGTTTGCACCAAACCTTTCAAGTGAATGCACAAGTTATATAGAGAGCTTGTTCATGATGGATGTTAGTATTGATGCTATAATCGAAAGACATCTTTTTGATCATGTTTTCTATAGCATGCTAAGGCAAAGAGATGGGTTCGTAACATAGAAGGATATTATGAATGCATGGAAAAGGGTGCGGTTTGTTTGAGCACAAAAGGATATGCATGATGCTACTAGTATCATACTATAGAAAATTTAGGATAAGGATAATATTTTTTTCTAGCAACCACAAGGAACCAACAAACCTTTCATTATGGGAATCCAAACTCCCCAGATGCTAGAGATGATGGTTCAACACTCACATAACTCAATCATCTCAATCAATTCGACATTTGCAATAAATAAATATGGGGTTAGACACTTGAAAGTCCTTCAAATTATTATTCGTTATTTTTATATGCAGGTATATGCCTTCATAAATGGTTACAATTGTTGTCATTGTTAATGCAAATTATACCAACTGTATACATTGTTGGTTTTTGACGAGCCATAGATAGGGGTGCTTGTTGCATGGGTTGTGTCATCTCGAAAGAAGATTGAGGACATTCAAGTGTGGTTATTTGAGGTGCATAGGTGAGGGAAGGAATTGAGACCTAATGATATTGGTGCAGAGATATAAGCCATAGAGTATGTGGATGTCTTGTTCGTTTGAATCAATGAAATGACATCGTATGATGGGTTGGTTTCTGTTTTCTTCATTTTCCTGAGATAGTTACAAATCACCATTGACTTTCTACCAGGGGTATTTTTAAATGTTGTGTCCTCCTTTGCAATTGGCACGTGCGTTGGGTATGGTTGAAGAATGTGTACAAGTATGCAACAAAGGAAAGAGCTATGGATATATTTCACCGAGTAGGGACCTTCATGATGACAATGGAGGAAAGTTAAGATAACACTATTGATGAATTGCATCCTTTCACAGATGAATTTAGTGATGAGCCACAATTTATGGAGTACCTCTCGAAGACATGGTGTGAAGGAGAAGGTTTTTATGGTGAGCTTACATTTCAATATTTCTTCCTATCATCATTTGTAAACTCATTTAATGTGACATATTATGCATTGGGCTTATAGTTGTCTTACACCTTCCTTGGCAGCCATGTGGGTGAAAAACTTCAGAAAATTCCCAAATGCTAACCAGGACACAAATGTTGCCATTTGGTCTTACGATTGCATCCTAAAGATACATTTCCTAAGTGATTGTTACAATAAATGCACAAGGAGGATGGACCATCTATACTGCACACTTGTCTATAGAATGGAACCATTCTACAAGCAAAAGTAGAACTTGCAATATTTTAGATTTCTAACAAACTACATGGTTAGTCATCTAGAAACCAGTATGGAGAGGGAAAAGGAAATACCTGATGCAAACTATATTCGAGTCAAGACTCATCTTGGTTGGTACTGGGTGAAAAATCAGACTTCATCCACTTTTTACCTTGTTATGTCATATGGCATTAACCTATATGTATGTGATTGTCCCTGGAGTTTGTAGGGAAACACGTGCAAGCACATGTTGAAGGGTGTGGCAATGAACAATAACTCAATTGAGGATGTAGGTCTCGGAGGTAAGTGGATATTATGAGCTACTGTACTAGTTTAAAGCATGAATTTAATGTTTGTTGCATTTGAAGGCCTTCACTTGATTATAACACAATATCATCGTCTAGGTGACGTTTCAATGCCCACTGAGTTTGTTATAAGTGTGAATGATACGCCAACACCTGAAGTCTTCCATGAGAACACTTCCAATGTAGGTACTATAGAGGATCCAAACAATGTTAGTGATGGTGATGCAAATATGGATGCAATGGTGGCGTGGAAGGAAGAAAGTTCATTGTTGAAGATGTTTTCAGATAAACTGCCACACACATGTGAAGAACACTAGTCCTATGCATCTTGTGTGAAAAGGTTCTTGCTTGATCTTGAGTGTTCTAGTGCACTAACATTTGACTTCAGTCTCCATACTAATCCAACAGATACTAGCACTATTCGCATGCGACCATGGTTAAGTGCAAGTACAGACCGTGCTCGAGTTTAGTGACAACATAGACATAGTAGTAGTCATGACATGCCATACAATGTTCCCGATTTTGAGCTATTTGTGTTCCCATCTAAAAGTTATACGAGGAAGAAGGGGAAGAAGATAATGGATGAAGTAGAGGAAGCACATGTGAATGCGATTTGGTCTATTGCATCCTACACTGGTTAGTTCTAAACTGTCACAATGAAGGGGTGTTTGAACATTCCATGATGCTTGTCCTTTTAGATGTTTTATGTATTGTTGTTAATGAAAACGGTACAAAAATTTATGCCTCAGTGTTGAAGTCATCATCGAACTTTGCTTGAAGAAGTCCTCACAAGCATTTAGATTTCGATGGTGCTATGGCCATACAAGGTTTGCAAGATTTTTAAGAGTAATGTAGGACTGTTATTAGTATTTGACATTTCCATTTGTCTTAAATACATGCCATTGACTACAATTAACAAAATAAAAAACCATGTTAGTATGTTGATAATTTGTGGCCATCGAAGTTACTCTGAAGGTATTCAATTGGTGCAACGTGCATTCTCTCTATATATAGATAGATGTCGTCTCTAGTGCCTTATTATTGCGATAGATGTCATCTCTAGTGCCTTATTATTGCGAAATTATTGCTGGCCATTACATGGCATGAAGTACACCATGCATATCTATTTCTGACTGATTATTGGCTACTGTTGTATTTTTCTATCAAATATTACATTTATTTATACCCGTTCCTTCATATTAGCGGTGATAGTGTACATGTGCTTAACAATTCCCTATGTTTTGATTTCCTACAATGAGATACACAACATGTTATCCAATATTGACTGTCAAACTTAATGGTTTGGTCTTACTTGGCACCTCATTGATTTTCCTTTCAAACAAAAAAATTCCCACATATTCAGTTTACTATTTTTCCTTTTCCATGTTTATATTTCATTTAGATTCATATAACATTTATGTATGTACACCTCATATTCAATCTATTGCATTGCATCTGTCTATGTAGGTCTGTCACACTTGTTATTTGTTTTATCTGGGTAACACGTCAATGGAGTTCATTACATGTGTTTTGTGGAGGACGTTCATAATATTCTATCCATATTTATAATCAAGCTGACACCTTCATTTGTTTCATATTTTGAATGCTATAGTTAACACAAAATTGACAATATTTTGTTCTCTTCATCTACAAGTTATCGACCATTCTTGCGACCAACAGTGCAGAGGTAACATGTCTTTTGGGGTTGCCTGATGATTTAATCAAAACCATTATTTTGAATATGAGTACTAATGACCCCAATAGGGATGGGTGGTATGCCTGTGTCAACAGATAGCACTTCTGGGACCCTATGCTAGTCATTCAGATTGATTGTTGGCATTGGTTTCTCATGTCACGTGTTGGTGTCGACTAACAATTATGGTCCATTTATCTTTCCATGATATTTTGTTCGGTGAGTCTTCCACGGTTTGAATTATTGTATACATTTACATACACCCATGCACAAGGACATTCCACAATTACAATGCTCAATGGATGGATTGAACGTGTGGGTTAATCATTTTTTGTCCAATCTATTTGTTATGGACTACACAGACCTGTTCGTGAGAAGAAGTGTTGACGGGCCTTTTGACACACCTAACATGCAAGTTTTGTAAAACAAAGCCTCTCTTGAAAGAGGATAAGGAATTAAGAATTCCCTTCACCTCCCAAGGTCTCTATTGTTGGGTCACAACAGTGCACGGGGACATAGTGTTCATGTAGCTACTGCAATCAAGGGTCTGTTAGTTTTGTAAACACTTGAATCTATCTCTTTTTTTAGTTCTCACTTAATAAACAAATATCAAAAGATAGGTTAGGGTAACAATAGATAATAAAATCTACTACATACAATAAAATGAATTGAGAAACTGATACATCACACAACTAGAATATTATCAATAACATTCAAAACCAACAATAAAGTATCACTTCTAGTAGACATGTAGAGTCATCAACTTACATGCGAACAAAATAAGATATCAAAGACCACAATATTGCACTACCACTTAATCCTCATACACTATTTACATGCGCAATATGATTCATAAAATGATAATCCTGAACACTAAATTGCTAATTAAAAATGAGAGAAGATACTAGAACATAAGATATATCAATCACAAAGACATATTCAGCAGACCATGCAATCCATAGGTTGTTTGTATTAATTTGGAGAAATAAATACCAACCACGACTGGTGCTAAAAGTACTTCAACTGTATCAAATAACTTAAAGTAAAATTGCAGAAAAAGATAAATTTCCTAGTTATTGGCCTTGAATCATTAATTCTTGGACCCTCAAAATGGCCTAATTCATTACAATTTATAATGCCTCAATCGCTACAACCCTATAACAACTACAACCTAAGATTTAGTTACAAAATCGAGGAGGTTGCATTTGACATGCAAGTCACTTCTCATGAACCTCAGCTAGCTAACACTACATACATGAGAACAAGAAGTCTTCTTCAAGTGAGGTTGCATGCAAAGCCCTCCACGTATGTTGTGGTTTCCTAGAACTGGTGTTATGCATGGCATGTGTGATTTAAGTCATTCTTCAAAACTACAGCTAACACCAAAGATACATTCTCCTTCTTTATGACAACAAGAGTGTACTACAAGTTAACCTCTTGTTTGTTGCTTGGTCTTCTTGTAGCTACTAAAGTTTTTTATTATTACAATAGTCTATTGCAGTGTGTGGTGGGTCAGGTACATA
Organism: Cryptomeria japonica; assembly: GCF_030272615.1. Taxonomy (NCBI): domain Eukaryota; kingdom Viridiplantae; phylum Streptophyta; class Pinopsida; order Cupressales; family Cupressaceae; genus Cryptomeria; species Cryptomeria japonica. The sequence continues at coordinate 347,845,691 of NC_081405.1, read as the reverse complement.
CTGAATTCAAAATTTTGAAACTCTTAGGTTCTCTCTTAGTTCATCCATCTTATCAAAAAGGTTGTCCATTGTATGCATAGCTTGGTAGGATTGGAGAACTAAGTGCATGTACCAATCCATGATAGTGATGTCAAATTCAACAGTTGAGGAGAAAAATTCTGAGACATACACCTCCCATTGTTCAAGCACTTTCTCGTATTTGAGTGATACTCAGTGCATGGTGTTTTATCAATATTTTCCCAATAACTTTGTTACATATTGCTCATATTCCTCAAGCAGACTTGAGAAATAGGGGTGTCCTTCGAGCACTTTAGCTCTGCATTGATCTATCATATCTATTTTCAGCTCCAAAATGTTAATGTAAGAATACAAGTTATCGAGATCCTCTCCTCCTAACAAATCCTCCCTTTTGATCCCATCTGCTCCTAACCTTTTGATCTTCTTAAGCACCTTGACTTGTTTTGAGAATTTATCGGATTAGGCTTCCCATTGGGTGGAGTGGAGGATGAGACCCCTTTCAAGAAGATGAGAATCTTCATAAATTTCCATGGTTTCATGCAGGGACATTCTTATATTTCTTAACTGATCACCTTCCCAAGTTTTCACAGTAGCCACCACCCTTCTCATCTCATATAATGCTTTGACTTCACCTTACAGGAATAATGAAGTAGAAGGTAAGGTCATCCTCTCTAGAATCCAGTGGCTTCGACATCTCTATGAGTAATTATCTGTATTGTTGCAGTTGAGCCTTAGCCTTCTTCTTAGATCTATGCTCATTCTCTATTCTTGTTTTTATTGTGGTGCGACAACATCCAAGGAAGTTATCTCCCCCCATTTAGTCTGTTTGCTAAGGTTTACTTGGGAGACCTGATACCTAGGAGATGTTTGTTCTCCCTCTTCTATATCCTACACCAGAGTGGCTACACTAGCTATTACATCTCCTGAATCACTCTTTGAAAGATGATGAAGAGTTTTGGATTTCTTTGCTCTCCTTGGTGACTTGGTGATTGCCTCCTGTAACGTGATGCTTGGTAGCACAATATTCTTCTTCTTTTGGAAGCTAAAGTTAAGCCACTGCGGCATACTATCATCTTGTTGCTCACCTTGTGTGGTCACTTGAGTAGTTACTATATGAGCTTCTAATTGTTGCTCTTGCTCCTACTCTTCTTGTTGTTCCTCATCTACATCTCAATGCTTCTCATGTGGTTGTTTTGTAGGGTGTTCATGTAGTGGTTGTGTCTGTAACACTTTTTGTGCTAAGTTTTCCCACAATACTTGTTCAAAACCTTGCTATGACTATTTGGAAAACTCTTCAATCTTTTCAGCTACTTCTTTCTCAAAGGATTCTTTATCTATCTTACCTTTTTGTTGTTGTTGGGATCCTAATTGTTTGAGGAGTATCTCTTGGTCCTGTGGAGTGAGCACAATTTGTTCATCTTACTCGTCCTCTTCATCCACTTCCATGGTCTCTATTTGAGCTTCATATGTTTGTGCTTGGGGAAGCTCTGTCATTTAGTCTTTAGGATCTTCAACCAATGTTTGGGCAATCTGTCCACCTTGAGGAATAGAGGATACTTGTCTCAACACTATTTTCCCTAGACTTTGTGTAGAAGTGCCATGCCTCTGCATAAGGTTTTACTGGCCAATATAGAGATAGGCTCATCGTCCTCATCTAAATCTGTCTCAATGTTATGAATCATCACATGCTCGTGAGATGGAGCTGTGGTTGATGTTGGAGTTCGAGCAAGAGGAGCCTACTGTATGCTGAAAAGTGTGGAATCTACAAAATAAGACACAAACAACTCAAGCACACCAATGAAGCATTATGTTAGAGATCAATGAAACATAAAACATAAGTAAATGAAACAAAATCTCTAAGAACATCTCATTGTTCTCTATCTCTCAGGATCCTTCAAATCAAGGTGGCTCTCAACTTGGAAGAGCACTTGATCTCTAGGATGACTACCTAAAGAATGAGGGATATATGATAAAAGATTTAAATGCAAGTGCAACTAAGATCTTAGAATGATATGGATATGAAAAGCTATGACATGGTGCAAGATGATGAGATTAAAATAAAGAATATGCTAGTATGATATGCTATCCTAACATGATAATGCTATGATAAATAAACTAACATGCTATGATAATGCTATTATACTATGCTAACATGATAATTCTAATACTAGAATTCTCCCAAATGCTTAAGCTTGAAAATAGAGGCAAATGAGACTCCTTGGTAACCTGCACACAAGAACATAGCATAACTTGGATGCAAACACTTGAGATGATGATAATGAAGGAAATAAGATCAATTTATAGAAGAAATGGGGAGTTGGATGGTTAATATTGAGTAATATTAACAAGGGTTAGGATTGAATGATCTTCAATCGATGTGACACGTTCAACCCAATCCCATGTTGACAAGTGTCACCATGAGGAGGCTTGAGAGGAGAGATAAGGAGCATTAAATGCTTGAGGGGACATGATGGTTACCCTAGGGGGTTGGGTTAGGGTTAGGTTAATGTATATTCCTTATGTCCAAGGGATAAATGAATGTGCAAGGGTTAAATGGTTACCTTAGTCAAAGAAATAAATTCTTTGAAGAGACCCATGAGTTAAAATGATGGTTAAGATAGAGGAAAGTCTCTAACCAAAGGTCAAAGGTGTGTTAACCATAAATGATTATGTAAGAGCCTTTAATGGTTTGGAAGACTTTAGAGGTTAACCATTTGAAGGCATAAAGCCTTTAATGGTTATTGAAGACTTTGGAGGTTTTTGAGAAGTGACTTCTTTTTATTTAGGATTGTGACAATGATTAGGATAGGATTAGGCTAAATTGGAAGTGATTAGAAGAATCTAGAAGGGGTTTAGGCATGCAAGTGGATTTTGTAGGAGAACACAAGTGGGAGGAATTTTGGGATTTTCAATTAAAATAAAATCATTTATTTCAATTAAATGGTGCAATTTGCATTTGGATAGATATTTAAATAAATCTTAATTTATTTAAATGTGAATGTGAATTTTAGATTTTATTTAAATAAATCTTAATTTATTTAAATGAAAAAATGGGAGATAAAGCATTAAATGCTTGAAGACTTTGAGGGAAACCATCAAAGGCTTAAGACTCTAGAAAGAAGCCATTAAAGGATTGAAGACTTTAAGGGAAACCATTAAAGGTTTCAAGTGGGTGAGGATAAATAGGATTTTAAATAAATAATTAACTTATTTAAAATAGTGGTGCAACTTGCATTTGTAGGAAACTGCAAGTGGGTGGAGGATAAAGGTGATTTAAATAAATGTTAATTTATTTAAATGTGAGAGATGAGATTCTGGGGGATTTAAATAAATATTAATTTATTTAAATGTGAGAGAAGATTTAATTAAACAAATATGATTTATTTATTTAATTAATGGTCTGAATTTGGTTAAGTGAATTAAATCAAATAAATCGAATAAATTATTTAATTAATAGGAGAAGAGGGTTGGGATGAATCAATTAAATATTAATTTAATTAATAGTTGAAAAAGGGTGAAATATTAATTAAATATGAATTTAATTAATAGTTGGATGAATGGTAATTAAACAAATATAAAATTCATTTAATTAGGTGGACAGAAATAGGTGTCTAAACCTACTGTTTGGTATGTTGTGTTTGTGGTGTGCCTTCTCCTAAAATAATACCAATTGCTGGCACAATAGGCGTGACTGAAGCTTGTGACACTATAATGGTGAAAAAGGTGAATGATGGAGAGATCAAGAGGAAAGCTTTTCTTCTCTTTGATGAGAGATGAAAGTTTCACTGCGGATTTCCCTTCAAACAATTTATCCACATTACATTTAAAAGAGGGGGGAAATTCAATAGATCCAATCTCTTAGGGAAGAGAGATTGAATACTAAATGAACTGCTAATGAGATATAAATGACAAGCTAACCCCTCTTTTAGAATGAGAAATGACTGGATTGTGTGTTGTAAGACTAAGTGTAAAAGTAACAAATAACTGATTATAACTCAAGATAGAAGCGTGAGATGAAGATGTGCACCTTGATATGGCTATAATATGTCAAGACGAAGCCGCCTTGCGAATTTGAGGAAAAGTTGTTGGGACTGTGTTGAAAGTGCACATGGTCCTCCGAAAAATCAGCGAAATGAAAAGGGTTTTTTCACCTCTGCAAATGGAGTCTGAATCTGCAAACATAGTTGTGCACTTGTAACCTACACACAAAAAAGAGAGGAAAGGGGGTTGGGATTGGGGGCTTAACTTCAGGTCAAACCCCAGTTTTGGTGTTAACCAAATGATGAAAGAAAGTACTTTCAAGTAAATGTAAATGAAAGACTGAAATGTAAGTCACCTCAAGGGAGGTTGTAGATAGAATGTAGGTAGATTTGCTTGTATTGAATTGAATGTTGAAAGGGATCTCATCTTCAATGGTTGAATCCTTGACTTGAATGCACCACCTAGCCTTGAAGGGAGACTTGAGAATGCTCAATGCTGGAAAGTAATGCTTGAATGCTTGAACTTATGCCCACCTTATGAAAATGGGAGGGTGAATGTGACTTATATACTCATTAATTAGGGTTAATTGATTGATTTTTCATCATAGGCCGACACAGGGAAAATTTTCTCGCTTTATGCAAAGTCCAATGCAAAGATAGGAAAGAGGGGGCCCTGAAATAGGGTAGGGACAAGGGCATCACACCCATGTCCTAGGAGAACAGGGGCGCCACGCCCATGTCTATCCCTTGTCTCAGGACAGGAAGCAGGTTCAGGCAGTGCAAAGGGAAGAAAAAGTACAGTTTCCGGGGATGAGCAAGTCTCGGGTCTCTGATCAGGCTTGTGGTTTGAAATCGCCAACGTGAAGACCCTAATGTGGTCACAATTTTATGAAACTAAATTTTTCCCCCACTATAGCGAGAGTATAAGTGTACGCTAATACTATCGATAAAGTGCAAGGAAACAAGATTGAAAGACTTCTACCACGACAAGGAGGCAAGATGCACGAAGCCCCTAGTGGACTAAGTATCTTACGACATCAATTGCAAAACTAAAAGGGAAGATCAAGAAAGAAAAACCATGATTGCAAGTAGCAAGGTTCCCCTCACTATGAGTCATGAAAAACAAAGATACCAAAATTATGAAGCAAAACCAAGTTCACTAAATAACTTGAAGTATCAAGAAGGAAAATATGAGTGGAGTGTATGCCCCCACGTTAAAGCGATCTGACATGTCTTATTGGGAGCGATTTATTTTGTTGGCCATTTGGTGGAATTGATTATGTGTTGCATTGATGTTTTGTCATTGATGCCAACACTAGTTGTTTGGATGCTTTACCGACACCCTTCTAGTCCTGACAGGTTAAGCGGTTTCTAGTTAATTTGGATCTGACATGATTTGGTAGGCTCCGGTATAGTTTGGTGATGGAATTGGCTTGTTCATGATACTTATACTCATATTTGATCAGTTGGTTTTGGTTTGGAGATCAGATGCTATCCTGCTTGCTTAGAAGCTTGGTTTCTGGTTCCAGCGAGGGTTTCACCGACAGAGGGTTTGGTGGAGATATTTGATGAATTGCATAAGTGGTGTTGGTGCAACTTCTGGTGGAGTTTCAAGATGATGTTGATGATCATGTTCGAGACTTGGCGAATGGAGATCATTGTTGTGGCGTGTGGACCTATATTGGGTCCCGGTTGATCTAGGTTATGGACTGACTTTAATGTAATGTGTGGATAGGACCTATTGATGTATTTCTGGGATGTCTTATGTGTTGATATTATTTGTTTGGTCTAAGGATGGCATAGTTTGTAATTATGTAATTGGTTTATTGTCTAGTGGCCGACTTGATTATTTATGGTCGAGGGTTTTGTATAAATAGATGTAGATCTCATTGTAGATCATCATGGTTAATGTTAGAGGTCATGGTCAAGGAATGTAATGTGTGAATAATGTAATATCATTCAGATAGAGGAGTTGGTTGATCATTGGAGATCAAATTGGGTTTATGTAAGAGGATTCAGTCCTCCTGTATTGAGCTTAACCGGAACTGTACTCAGGCATAGGAGATGCTATCTTTTGCAGTTCAACACTTCTCCAGATTGTAGTATGGATTTCTATGTAGTCAGTGAGGCTCCTTTTGTGATAAGAAGTGCGCTCTAGGCTATTGGCCTTCCTGCAAGTGCAAGCCCCTCAATTGTAATTCACATACTTACTGCAAAAGTATTATCTGACTGTGGGTAGGCTTCCTATCGTGGTTTTTCCCTTTACCGGGTTTTCCACATACAAATCTTGGTATTATGTGGATGGTATTTATTATGTGATTATTGTTTATGCTTAATTGGTTTATCTGCTATTTTGGTATTAATGTTTTGGGTTATGGTATTAAAGTTTAAATTGTTAATGGTTCTGGTAATCTATGACAACTGACTCACCTCCCCCCTCTCAATTGTCTTGCAGTTATTTGAACTGTCTAACAGTTATAAGGTAGGATACACTCAAGAGAGATAGAAGAGAGGGATCATGTTATCACAAGGATTTAGCCCCTAGACGAAGAATAAACCCAAGGATAATGAACACAAAACATGAGGTAGTTTTTCTTTCCTCGTGGTCAGTTTGTTGTATGATTACTCATGTATATCATATATGTACGTGCATATAATAATCTTCATTTCCCAAGGAAAGGACACTACCTTGGAAGAAAGGGAATAGAGGATGTCTTTCAAGTCAATATTAAAAGAGACCAAAGGAGATCTCAATGCTTTGCATCATCCTCAAGTAGACCTTAAGGGAAAAATAGAAGAACAAGGATACACATAGAAGAATAGTCACAAAGATCAAGAGAGGAGAGAGGGAGAATATTTGTAGTACTAATATTGCTAATCTAGCATGACATCCACCTCCCGATCTTGATGATCACTATTTTGGGAAGGCAAGAAACATGCCAGAGGAGTGACATCGAGCATAGCAGATGGAGCTAACACAAGATCCAAACAAGGACTATGCTCAGGGGCTTAATCACTTTGTTCGATTCTAGGAGCTAGGATTAGTGTTTTTGAAAATTCAGTTGATAAATGTTTGTCCGCATCAACATATTCATAGTCACTATCAGAAGCATTAGGAGTTGTATTGCCATCATGAATAACATTTTCACACATTTCTTCATCAAGATTTATAGAAAGAGGAGAACAAACATGAATAGGAGTAAAACCATCACATGTTTTGTGCAACTTATGATTTGGAGATGTAGGTTCAACATCTTGCTTAGGAGAAAAGGGAATCATATCAATTGTTGGAGTCTTGGGAGATTGAATAGTTTGAGGAACAACTTCACGAGCTTGAGCACGACTCCTTTGTTAGTGGTCTCTCGTACAACTATTTCGTCGAGTCTTAGCAGAAGACTGAGAATGAGGAGGAATATTTATGAAAGGAGGAACAATCTCCTCTTTGATAGTTGAAGATTTTGGTTGAGGTCTTTTAGGTTGGACAAGAGGAGAGGTGGGCCTCTTCTCTCTATAAGAGAAAGGAGGTGGAATTGCGCCATATAAAGGAGGAATATTAGGTGTAGGAAGGAGACCAAGTCCATCATGAGGAGGTGGTACAGGTCTAACCTTAAGAGGAATGTTGTTGGTCTTGTTAGGAGAAGGCATAGATACATCCATAGGAATAGGTTGAGGATCTTCCTTAGGAAGAAGATTAGTTCTATTCGTTAGGGGAAGAACTTCATATTCAAGAATGATAGGAATGTCAAGTGTTGGGGATCTAGGTTGAATGAAGGATAAAATCATATCTTTCTTCCATTTTTGATAAGATTGGAAAAGAGCATCGCTCCTTTGTGGAAGAGATTGAAATTGTTTAGGCCAAAAGAGATCAATAGGAACACCTGGGCTTCTTTTGGATGGTCTAAATAAGCTATGGTTAATAGTTATGATTTCTCCATAGTGGGGAAATTTCAAACACTTATGAATTGGAGAAGAAAAAGCCTTCATGGAAGATAGCCAAGGGTAGCCCAACTTCACACCTAATTGTTTGGAAGAAGGAATGATAACAAAGTTGACATCCATAGATTTAGTGTGAGCTTCAACAGGAAGGGTGATAGAACCAATGGTAGGACAATAGAAGCCATCAAATAACTTCACAAGAACATTAGTGTCATCATAGATCAGTTTATGCAATCGTAAAGTGAAAAGATACTCCTCAGTGATGACATTAACCATGCAAGAGGGATCAACAAGAGCACCACGACAAGGTATGTCCTTAACCTTCATAACTATGTATAAAGGTCCATCAGGTGCTCTAATGGTCTCACTAGGGTCAAATGTGATACAAGGATCCTTAGGTGTCTCTTGTTTCTCTACCATGTTCACCAAATCGAGAGCTATGGTAGTAAGATCAGAAGGAGAGAAAGAGGTATGTTTAGTCTCAATCACGTTAGAGGTATGAGAAGGCAAAGTATCAGTAAAAATCTTAAGATTTTGATTAGGAGGAGCTACTGATTTGTTTCCCTTATCATTCACACCTACCACAGATATAGTATTATTATCAATCAAATCTTGGATCTTACTTTTCAATGCAAAAAATTTCTCAGTATCATGACCAGGATGACGATGAAATTGACAGAAGGAATTACTATCAAAATAAGGGGATGCAAGCTTAGATGGGTCAACTGGTTTGATAGGAGGAAGTTTGATAACATTTCTTTGTAACAAATGAGACATAATAGTATGTAAAGATTAATTCAAACCTGAGTAAATTGTCTTTCTCTTTTAAAGAATTTAGAAATAAGAGGCACACCTATTGTAGCATTCACATTGTTGTTGTTGATTGTATCATTGAACTTGATGAAGCTTTTTGTTGGTTTGAACTTCACAAACAGTTGTTGAACACTCTCCCCCTTATCACTCGGAGCCATAGGAGTAGATTACTCCATTTGACTCACAACCAGTTGATAATTGTGGAGTGTTGCGCACAACTGCGGAAAGGAAGTAAACTCAGACAAAAGAAGCTTTTCCCTGATATCTTTTTGCAAATTAGAAGTGGAAATTCTTTGAATATAATTATCAGGTACATGAAAAGAAATTTGAGCACACAAATGATTATATCTACCAATGAAATCAATCATTTTTCTTTAACACCTTGTTTACAATGCATTAAATTAGTCAAAATGATTGTAGGATCAATGTTGTTTTGAAATTGTTGAATGCAAGCATTTGCTAATTGTTGAAAAGAAGTGATAGAATAAGAAGGCAAAGAGCAATTCCATTGTAAAGCCTTATCTCTTAGTATTCATGTAAACAGTTTTGCAAGCAATCTTTGATCATAAGTAAAATTAGTACACAAGGTTTGAAATGTTTTAACATGCATGAGAGGATCACCTTTTCCATTATAGAGTTCCAATTGAGGGACCTCAACATGATTAAGTTGGACAACTTTAACAATATCAAGGGAAAGTGGACTCACAACATCCAATGTGGGCACACTAAACTTGGATTGACTCATGGAAGCAATTGTTGTTGTAAGGAAGACATAGCTTGAGCAAGATTGTTAATGCTCGCTTCGGTAGAAGAATTGATGTTAGACATGGTTGATTGAGAAGGTGGTGTGATGTTATTGAAGGAAGGCATTGATTGAGAATAAGGTGGTGGGAAATTATGATAAGTAGGCATAGGTGATGATTGAGTAGGAAAAGGGAAACTTGAAGGAGGAATAAAATTGTTGAATGAATTGCCCCCTTGTGTCACATTGATTGGTTGAGGGATAATAGGAATACTTATGGAAGACATAGGTAAAGATGGAGGATTAAATGAAGAAGAGGGATTGCCCCCATGACCAATGGTTGAAGGAATGACATTTTGAGTTGATGTAGCCATGATGTTTGAAGTGAAAGTAGGAATACTAGCCATTGGAGTGGTCAAAGGAATAAAAGAATTGATTTGATTTGAAGGTTGTGAATAACCTAAATTATTAGCACAACTCTTTATACGCATGACATTAGAATCAACAATATGAGCAATGCCACACAATATATCAATTCCATTCTTATCATTTTGAATCATGCGTTTAAGGCCTTCAATTAATGGAAGAGCTTCACTATTAGGGTATTCTTGGGACATCCATTGTTGAAAGTTATCAAATTGATTGTCCAATTTTGAAAGTTGATCTATGGAAACTCTACTCAAAGCTTCTTCGTGTTCATCAATGGATTCATCAATTGGATAGATAGGGACATGATTAGGATGTGAATAATTAGCATTATCCTCATTCAAGAAGTCACCCAAATTATGCTCCATCTCCTCGATAATTAAACCTTGGGAAGCCTTAATTGTAATGCTTCACCTAATAGGGATAGTTTAGGTAGGACTAATAGTGGTGAAACTCATGCACTAGAAGGAAATTTTGAAATTTTGAACGTGAATTATAGGAACAAAGTGCACAAAAATTGAATAATGCAAAATTTGGAAAAATAATGATTAAACAATTTGAACCTTGTTGAAAGAAGAAAATGACACAATTTCCCAAAATAATTTTATGATAAATGACAGGAAATTGGAATTTAAAATTAGGGCCAATGGGATACCTCTTAATTTTAAAATTGACAAAATAAAAATTTTTAAAATTAGGGTAGATTGTAATTAACCACTTAATTGTAAATTTTTTCTTGAAATTTGAAATGTTGAATTGTGAAGGTCTTTTTGATTTTAGAGGGATCAAAAATTGACAAAATCAACCAATTTTCTAGATTTAAGCCATTAAATACGGTCATAGCAGTCTCCTGAAATTTTGGGAAAAAAGCCATGGACCATGTTGAAAGTGCACACGGTCCGACCAACTTTTTTTGAATTTTTCAAAGATGAAAGTTACAATGATTTTAAAGTTAACCCCCCAAAATTGGCAGATTTTACAATCTCTAGATAGGCAAAATGAAGGTTTGAATGTGAAAATAAGACCCTATTAGGGTTTTGAGAAAAAAAGAGGAATTGAATTGAAAATTGGGAAATGGTCAAACCTAATGGATAGGGACACCTTAAAAAATGTTTATAAAACTGAAGTTGACTGAAATTGATTGAAATTTGCACAAAATCCAATTAAATTTGAAAATTAGGGTTTTAGGACCTAACCACTTAATTTTTGAAATTTTGAATTTTGAAAAAGGAGGGAAATTGAGAATTTGAATTGTAGGACAAAAGATAAGTCTGAAAACAGTCACAAATTTGAAAATTAAATGGGAATTCAATTTTTGCACAATTTCAACATGATTTTTGAAAATTAGGGTTTTGACAATTAACCTCTTAATTTTGTGAATTTGATTTACAAATTGATGAAGAAATTGAATTTGACAAACACAACAATTCTCAGATCTAAGACAATAATGAGCAATTTTTACACAACATAAGTTTAATTTCAATTTTAAAAACTAGGGTTTTGAATGAATTAACCAATAATTTTGCAGAAAAATTAAACTTGTAAATGAAAAATATGCAATGATTTTCAGGATAAAGCATGTAAGATGTCAGAGTCACCAAAATGTAATGGTGAAAAAGGTGAATGATGGAGAGATCAAGAGGAAAGCTTTTCTTCCCTCCGAGGAGAGATGAAAGTTTCACTGCGGATTTCCCTTCAAACACTTTATCCACATTACATTTAAAAGGGGGAAATTAAATAGATCCAATCTCTTAGGGAAGAGAGATTGAATACTAAATGAACTGATAATGAGATAGAAATGACAAGCTAACCCCTCTTTAAGAATGGAAAATGATTGAATTATGTGTTGTAAGACTAAGTGTAAAAGTAGCAAAGAACTGATTATAACTCGAGATAGAAGCGTGAGATGAAGTTGTGCACCTGGATCTGGCTATAATATGTCGAGATGAAGCTCCCCTACGAATTCGAGGAAAAGTTGTTAGGACCGTGTTGAAAGTGCACACGGTCCTCTGAAAAATCCATGAAACGAAAAGGGTTTTTCCGCCTTTGAAAATGGAGTTTGAATCTGGAACCATAGTTGTGCACCTGCAACCTATACATAGAAAAGAGAGGAAAATGGGTTGGGATTGGGGGTTTGCCTTCAGGTCAAACCCCAGTTTTGGAATTAACCAAATGATGAAAGGAAGTACTTGCAAGTAAATGTAAATGAAAGAATGAAATGTAATTCACCTCAAGGGAGGTTGTAGATAGAATGTACATAGATTTGCTTGTATGAATTGAATGTTGAAAGGGATCTCCTCTTCATTGGTTGAATCCTTGACTTGAATGCAACACCTAGCCTTGAAGGGAGACTTGAGAATGCTCAATGCTAGAAAGGAATGCTTGAATGCTTGAAATTATTCCCACCTTATCACTTATCCAGCTTATGTAAATGGGAGGGCGAATGTGACTTATATACTTGTCAATTAGGGTTAATTGATTGATTTTTCATCACAGGCCAACACACGGAAAGTTTTCCCCCTTTATGCAAAGTCCAATGCAAAGATAGGACATAGGGCCTCCCAAAATAAGACAAGGAAAAGGGTGCCACACTCCTGTCCTACCCTTGTCTCAGGACAGGAAGTAGGTTCAGGCAGTGCAGAGGGAAGAAAAAGTATAGTTTTCAAGGATGAGCAAGTCTCGAGTCTTTGATCAGGCTTGGGGATTCAAATTGCCAACATGAAGACCCTAATATGGTCGCAAATTGCAAGGATCACAATTTTATGAAACTAAGAGCACATCCAACAGTCTAGTTACTATCTAATGTTCAATTGCTATTTTTAGGAGTTATGATTCTTTCATCTTCGCATCCAGTTGCTTCATCAACTCTTCCTTCCCCATGACAAGCTCGGTAACTTTGGGGTCTGCTAAGGTATTCTTTCTAGATTAGAACCTCGTCCTCCTTGTATATTGCTTGGTAGTTTTTGACTAAGGATTACTTGAAACCTTCCCTTTCTTCTTTTCCTTGGATGCACTAGGACGGAGCCTGAGGCTCAACCACTAACTTGTCCTTTGAACTACCTTTTCAATGACATTGTTGATATCTATCTTCTCCTATTCTTACCATCAATTTAGGGAGAGAGGTCTTTGGTCAACCATTGTTTCATCATAGATTGGATCGAGGATCACCCCATCATCTTTGAGTTCATTGGGAATATTGGGTTCTCTCTTAAACTTCTTGACTTGAGGGACTGTTAACATGTAGAATCCCCTTTTTCTAGCTTCAAAGCTATCCTACATACCTGCCCATAAATCTTCTAATGTTGGTATATGGTCCTCATAAGATATTGACATCATTGCTTTAAGTTTACCAAATGGGTCATACCTTTGTCGGGCATAGTCAAACTCTTTGAGGCTGAGATCCTGCAACTCATGAATATGTTTTTTGGTTGTTTGCAAGTTATGACATTTGTAGTGGTCAAGAGAAATTGGGAATGTGACCCCGGTTTTATGTTTCAAAGTAATGAGATCTTGAAGCTCCACAACCTACCTTGCATACTCAAGAATAATGATCCTATTGCTGCAATAGCAAGGGATAAGTAGGGGTTTACCCATGAATTCGCTCAACTAGATATAAGTGGAGCGTTGGTTTTGAATGAACCATGTTCCCCATTATTATATCATTTCCATGGCCTCTGGAGTGGGGTGTTAGCCAATATCACCTCTCAATCTGCATATGACTGCACAAATAAAAGCATCATTAATTATTTTCAAGTGCAACTTGTCTTGTTGGATGGGTAATTGAGTATAATATTCCCACACTCTTCGTTCCCCAGGTGCTTCTCCAAGTTTACCGCTAGTGTTTAACCCAAGGTAGATACCCCTTCTAGCCACTATCCAAATTACATAAGAAGTCATGAAGAACTTCTTTGTCTCCAATACGTCACATATTTTCTCATGATTATTATCGAACACGATCTGTGCCCAGTCAAAGTATTCCTTCCCTATAAGGATTGTGTGAATATGATGGAACATCCGCAAATGGTAATGTTTGCAATCCTTCTTACCAAAGGCTCGACAAAGCATAATGATTAGGTCCATTAGTGCATCCTTGAAATCGGATCTCAGAATATTGTCAGTGGCTTTTACACCTGATTTCCTTGGATCATCAAGCCATGCCTCATTTATATGGTGCATGTTATCTATAACATTTTTATTGAAAATCTTGATGACCTCTTCTTCAATTGTTTGGAGGACCTTCTCATATTGGGGAATACCAAAATTGATTGCGAGCATCTCGATCGAGAGGTCAACCACTATATTTACCTTGGTATCCATGCACCTCTTGGTGTCCTTGTCATAATGTTGAGCTATAACGAGTATTAGTTCCAAAGATTGTAATGCTTGAGGGAAGACTGTGGCTTCCACAATTCCAAACCTCTTGATTCTCCTATATGCTGCCTTGAGATTTGGCTGAGTCATTTCTTTCTTAATTGATTGTAGCTCAATGTGTCCTATTTATGTGTCGGTGACCCACTGTACTTCATTCTCGAATTTAGAGACCGATGTTTGACCTTGGTACTAGTACTTCATGGTAGTTGGATTTTTGTCAAGCTTGAATTCACTCCCGGTCTTCTTCCTTGAGGTGGCAGATGTTTCTATAAGATTTCTTTACGCTACACAAAAAGAACTTAGTCAATACTTTATGAATTTCATCCTTTTATCAGTGCACTCCAGAATCCCAGAATCTTGGGGTTCTAGATGCAAAATGGACCCTTAATTGTCCTTTGGGATCTCGGGATTCTAGAGTCCCAGAATCTGAGAAACCCTATTGAGAACCTACCTCAGAGTTTCGAGATTCTGGAGTTTAAAGGTGAGTTGGTCAATAAATCTCAATACTTTGGGATCCTAAGATCCCGAAGTGAAAGGAAAAGGCTTGGGGAGACTTCAGAATCTTGAGGTTCTAGGGTTTTGAAGTCTCCAATAGAACAATCAAAGGACACTTCGGGATCTTGGGAACCCAGGGCTTCAAAGTCTCAAGAAAGACAAGAACACTTTCGGATCCTGAAAACCTTGAAAAAGAGAGCAAGGTACACCCTCCAAAACCCCAGAGTTTGAAGAGGGTGAAAGACAAATGAAAAGGAGACTTTGGAATCCCAGGAACTCGGGGTTCCAAAGTGAGGGCAAGTCTCAAGGGTCGGGATCTCGGAAACCCGAGATCCCGAAAAGTGAGAATTCAAGGAAAACCCTAAGTGTTAAAAATTGACTTATTGAAACGCAAAACCCTAAAATAAAATAAACAAATGAAAAACAAGAAAAACACAAAACAAGAAGCAAGGAAAGACAAAAAAAAAAAATACAAGACATGAAAGAAAGAGCCAACTTGGACGAGGAAGGAAAGGGGATACAAAGTGCACTGGGAAAATACCAAATTGCTAGAAGAGAGGAGATGTCAAAAAACTAAAGTACGCAAATGAGTTAAAATGACCCCCTAGGCTATTTATATCCTCTTGGTGACTACATGACCCGTGGCATGAAGACTTCAGGGTTTTGGGATCTCGGGGTTCCAGAGGTTGACAAGTGACCTTAGATTAACAAGTGACCTCGGAACTTCGGAGTTTCGGAACTCTGAAGAGAAAAAAATAGAGAAAAGAGAACTCGGGATTCTGGAAATCTGGGATCATGGGGCTCTAAGACAATGAATGAAACAAGGCTCCGAGATCCCAGGGTTCCAAGGTCGATAGGCAAGCGACCTCAGAACTCTGAAATTCTAAAGAAAGCAAACAAAACGAAGAGAACCCGAGATTATGGAAATATTCGATCTTGGGGCTCCAAGACAAGGACGAGACAAGGCTCCAAGATTTTGGGAACTCTTGGGAACTCGGAGTTGAGAAACCTTGAAAACTAACAAACAAAAGGAACCTCGAGATTTCAGGAACTTGAAATTCTGAAGCACCAAAAAGGAAAACAACAAACGCTTTGGGGTTCTGGGAACTCAAAACTCTGAAGCCAAACCAAAAAGACAAAAGGAAACAAGGCACACTTCAGAATCCCAGGAACTTGAGGTTTCGAAGCAACAAAAAAGAACATCAACACACACCCCAGGACTTCGGGAACCTGAAATCCCAAAGAGTTAAAACAAAGAAAACAAAGGTGAAGGGAAAACAACATGAAAACAAAACAAAACAAGGGGGACCTGCATTTTCATATAGCAAAAATGATGGGGAGGACTATGCAGAGCATAACAAGAAGCAGGGTAGCTAGACGGTTTGGATTTTGTAGGATCCAATCTGGATTTCACTCTTAGACAAGAGTAAACTGAAATGTATTGTTTGTAAAACACATTGATATTTATGTGTTTTTAAAACACATATTGATGAAGTTGGACGACACCTTGTGTTTTATACGATGTTTTATTTTGCGAGAAAGTTTATGTCTCTCTATTTTTTGTTATGTAGTGTGCACATTTTGATTTGATGGATACATTACAATTATGAGTTAGCATTGCCATTTATAAACATGGTATACACAGTGACCTACCATCCACAACTAAAAAGACATACAATATATTTAACCATATAGGTACAAGGGATGAATGACAACACTACATCTATAACAGATAGAGTGAAACAAAAAATTCAAAATATAAACTACACCTTGCCTATGCTTAGACCACATTCTACCTTTTCCAGACCCCTAACATCATCAATGTGCCCTTCACCATCCTCGTAGCCCATACCATCATCATCTTAATAAGATGGATTGGTTTATGAGGCGTCAGTCTCCCCGTCAAAAATATTTTCGTCCATCTCTACATCACCCACAGCCTCATCAGCCCCATCCTGAAGTAAATCAAAGATGAAATCTATGCGCTATTATCTTTATATTTATCCTATGACAACTTTTATTCTTTCAAAGTAACTAAGAATAAAACTCTAACAAACTATTACCAAACTAGTTGTTGCGTCCTTGTTACCATCACTCATTTGTATAGGAGACGTCGTATTTGAAGGCTCCACTACATACTAAGTATAATAGTTGCACTTCCCAATCAACATGGTTACTGATGTGCAATCCAAAAAAAAGTAAATATGCATATTCATCTTCGACTCATAGTATCTTACCGACACATATTTGATAGTCCCTCATACCAATCGATTCCGCCCGATCCGGGGCGTGTCATCGAGTTCGATGCATTGTATAGATTTTGTGACGGTTTATACTAGATTTTCTTTGAACCAACACATCATATTCATTCAAACGTGTGTGACATCAATATAGAGTAGGAATGTATGCATGTTATATTCAGTACGTACAACTATGTGTTCCAAAAATACTATCTATACGGAAAACCATAATCCTCTATAAAGAGGACATGTCACTTGTTCATTGTAATAGAAAATTTTATGTTGTGCTGATATAGGACATTAAGCAGTATCATGTATCATGAACATCTCCATTTCAGACTGGGGTATGGTAAGTATCTTGGCAACGGGTAATGAGGTCAATCAAATGAGACACAACAACGTATTTTATCATATCTGTTACCATAAAATGTGCCATAGAACTAATTAAAGAGGGGAATCAGATAAGAACAGGCAATTTGATTTATAAATTTAATGGAAAGTAAAATTTGTGAATCTATTTGGGAGAGGTGGAATAACCTATTATATGTGGATGATGCTACAGTATGATGAAGTGTCCCTGTAAATGAACAACGTGCATGTATAAATAATGTTAGTGGTAGTTTATAGTGGATGTTAAACACATTTTTCACTAAACATAGATTTTTGTTTTTTTGCTAACTTGTGCAATTTTCAGACAATTGTCACCCCTTCCAAGGAATACACTCACAAGTTTTCTAAAATACATGCCAATTGTCATAATTGGTACACACAAAAATATAATGCATTTTACATATACAAATGTAAATAAAATATGTGATTAATGTCAAAGATGTATATTTACCTCAAGTTTGTGGCCACCGACGCTAATGATGAGACGCAGTTTGGATAGAAAGACTTGCATGGAAAAATAGTGTTAGTGATAGTTAAAATTGGAAAGTAAATACGGTTGCAAGTAGACTTTTTTTTTCCCGAAATTCGGCAATGTAGGACACAATGTTTAGGTGCGCCAACAAATGCCAAATTATACTGTCAATTGATAAACACAGTCGGCTGCATAAAGCCACATTAACCACCAGTTCAAACTATGACTAACACTAGTAACGTGTATGACCAACAATATATGTCATTTTTCAATTCTTCCAGAACTGTGAATATGAGGATGTTCATTCTAATTTATAATAATCAATAATTATGTACACAAGTGGATTGTAATGTAACTTACAAATATTTATGTCATATCAATTGGGCCTTGTCTATTAATGTGGTCCTATACCAAACACGTTATCATTCAAACACAAGTACAAACATTTTCTTCTTTTACAATAACTGTAATATTTAGTATTAGACCTTTCTATGGCTTAAGCATGACTTTAGACATGCATTAAGTGAATTTTGATCATCTCTAGATCTTCTTCTTGATGATTACAAAACACACCATGGGCTTGAACCTGCTTTTCATTTCACACTTGGTATGCACAAACCTCATATCCAATGTGAGATACACGCGCATAAAACAATAAATTAACCTATACCTGGCTAACATATATATATATATATATATATATATATATATATATATATATTCTTTTAATGTAACTATTTGAACATATAATTGCTAGGAAAAGTAGGAATGGAATGCCCTTAGCAAAATTCATATGAGCTCTAAAACAGTGCCAAAATAGTAGACAATCAATGACAACCAAAAAGTCATTAATGCCACTGGTACTTAGCAGTCATTGTGATCGTGCTCAAGTGCAGTCACTTCATTCTCTGCAACTTCCTCTATTTTTTCTCAATTATCTACCTCCTTCGTTGAACAAGGTTTCTTGGACATAGCAAGTGGATGTCGTTTGTGCTTAAAAAGGAAGATGATTGACCTAAAACTTACATTCTTTTCATCCACCATCTCTAGAGACATGGCTTGACCGTGCCTAGCCACTACATTATGCACAATTCAATCATCCTTGTATACTACACATTGCATATACACTTTCAACACACTTCTCACACTTGGGTTTGTGCTCACCACCTTCCGTGTTACAATCTTACCAATAGGTACTTTGGTATTATACAAATCATAACACCTAATAGCTTCATCTAGAGTTTCCCCTGAAATGTATTCTTTCTTCACAAATTCGAGTGCAATCTGTACAACAAACCCATACGAATGTAAAAAGTCCATGCAATTAGAGAGGAAGCTTGATATGAGTTGTGACAGATATATAAAATAAGGCTATGAATAAAGAACATAACATCTAATGACATGGGCAATGCAAGTTCAACATAGTGGCAATTAGTTTTAAACCACTTTGCTAGCATGCTTGAAGTAACCCGTCCGTCTTCTACAATTTCCCATTCTTGAACAGGCAGACAGATCCTATAGTTCTGTGGTAGGAGCACCATTGAATGAGATATAAAAGGCAAATAATTTTATCTATGAAGGGTGACAACACAAACACCGCAACTTTAGCATACAACATTATAAAGCTAACAAAAGTACAAACACTCTTTGTTAGTGTTTACAAAATAAAATGAACATATATATAGAGCAAATAAATTTCATACCATAATTTTATATGCACAACATATATACCAAACCAACAAAATAAGAATCACATCTCTTTCACATTTTGTCCAACCTTTGTTTTTCAACAATATATGGCTTGTTTCCAAAACGCAATGTGTTCTTAATCATGCCATAATAGCTACTCACCATCAACAATAGTGCACAACACAATTAACTATGTTCTTATATTATCATGGTTATTATTGTAGCGTCCTAAAATTGTGACACTTGCAATTTCGACTGCATTTCGGTCTTCACGATGGCGACGCAACACGCAACCTGAATGGAGACCCCGAAACCTGATTACGACACTGAAAACTGCATTTTCTTGCACCCTGGCCTGAACCTCCTTTGCACCCTGCTATCCCGGGAGATGGGACCAGAGCGCCCAGCGCCCTGGTCCTTCAGGGCGCCCAGCGCCCTGGTCCTTGGGTCCTATTTTGGGCCCGGTCTCTTTTGGACTTCGGGGCTTTATGTTTGTAAATTGGAAAATTATCTTTCCTGGTCGGCCTAAGGTCGGGAAAATCAGTCTATCAGCCCTAATTGACAAGTATATAAACTACATTTTCCTCTTTCATTCGATATGATGAAAAAAAGCATGGAAACTATACTCAAGCATTCAAGCATTTAAGCATTCCTTCAAGCAATTGATCATTTCAAGTCTCCATTCAAGGCTAAGTGTTGCATTCAAGACAAGGATTCAACCATTGAAGAGGAGATCACTTACAACATACTACTACAACATACAACATACAACATCTATACCTTCGCACATAAGGATACAAACATCCTTACAACAAGGTATTAGTACTTGTTTTACATTACAGACATTTACATTTATAGCATTGCTCATTTCTTGGTTAATTCCAAAACCGGGGTTTGACCTAAAGGCAAACCCCTAATCCCTAACCCCCCAATCATCTTCGCTTTTCTATGTGTAGGTTGCAGGTACGCGGCTGAAATTGAAGATCTGGAATCCTTGTGCAGAGACGAACAGATCCCCCTTCGTTTCGCAGATTTTTCGGAGGACCGTGGCGCTCGGGCGCCATCATCCTGGCAACTTTCGCTCAAATTTGCAGGACAGCGCCGTATCGATATTTTACTGCTAATTCCAGGTCCGCAGCTTCATACTGTATTCCTATCTCAGTTTATAAGCGAATCTTTCTCACTTTCTATGCATTCCTAGCTTAATTCTTCTATGCACATTCTTTACAAAAGAGGGTAGCCTTGCTGTCATAACCCTTGAAACTCATTTAGCATCCAATCTTGCATTGCGTGGGATTGGATCTTGTGGGTTTTCAACCCCTCTTTTGAATGTAAAGTCTCTCCCCTAAGTGAAAACCATCAACCCTAGTGAATCTCCCTTCTCTCTCCTTGGAGTTGGAAGAGGGGAGAGCAACTAGGGTTCGATCGCGATTTTCCGCTTTACATTTTGGTGAACCCGACGTGAACATCCTTTCTGATTATTCTTGGTTAGATCTGAAAATTGGATTCCTTGATTACATGTTTGATCTTTTACAAAATTTTAGAGGTTAATTGCATAAAAACCCTAAATTTTCTTTTTAGTAATTAAGCTTGTGAAATGTCTAAATGTTAATGCTTGTTTCAGATCTACCCTTCTATTACAAATTATCAATTCATATTTGTGCCTTAATTTTGAAAATTAAGTGGTTAAGTGTTAAAACCCTAATTTTTAAAACCCTCTTGATTCAACCTTTGTTCGACAATTTCACTGATCAAAACATCTCCAAATCAGCTGTAACTTTGGATTCCGCAATAAAATCACAATATCTTTCATCCTTGAAAATTTGGAAAAAAGTTGCGAGGACCGTGTGCACTCCGAGCGCCATCGTCCCCGACATTTTTTCCGAAATTTCAGGAGCTAGATCTTACTGTATTTTCCTGCTAAAATCCAGAATTTTGGCTGATTTTATCAAATCTAACACTTTCAAAATTACAGTCAAAGTTGGTCTTGTGATTGCTTGGATTAAGGCTTCTAAACATTCAAAAATCATTGAAATTGAAATTTTGTGTCAAAATTGTGTTCTTACTGTCCTAAATCTGAAAAGTGTGTTTGCATTCATTAAAAATTTCAGTGCTTTATTCAAATTCTTGCAATTTGTGACTTTTGAAATTAAGTGCTTAACTACAACAACTTTAATTTCCGCTTTCAAAATTGAATTTTGCGTGAAATTGAGTCAACTTTTGAATTTCAAAACTTGCATTGCTTTTGATTCCCTCTAAAATCATAAAATTCAAAATTTCAGTTTCCCTCTCTTTTTCAAAATTCAAATTTTTGCATTTTTCGACAATCTTGGTAGGGTTCAATTTTGAGATTGCAACTTTAATTTGGCCTATCTACAGATCGTAAAACCACTCAATTTTTTCAGATTAGCTCCAAAATCATCATAACTTTCATCCCTGCAAATTTCGAAAAAAGTTGTCGGGACCGTGTGCACTCCAAAGCGCCACGGTCCCTGACATTTTTTCTGAAATTTCGGGAGATTGTCCTGATTGTATTTAACAGCTTAAATCTAGAAGATTGGCTGGTTTTACTGAAATTTGCTACCTCTAAATTCAAAACTTTCTCTCTCTCTCTAGTGCATGAGTTTTACAACAATAAGCCCTACTTACACTATTCCCGTTAGACGAAGCCGTAGAATTAAGTCTTTCCGAGGTTTAATTACCGAGGAGATGGAACCTAATTTGAATAGCCTTTTTAACGAGGACATGGGTAATTCCTCTAATCCTCGTAATGATGAAGAAGCTCTCCATGAGGTTTTCGAAGAACAAATTTCGAAATTGGATAACCAATTTGACGATTTTCGACAATGGATGTCTCAAGAATACCCCGATAGTCAAGCTCTTCCTTTAATTGAGGGTCTAAAATGTATGCTTCAAAGTGATAAGAATGGAATTGGTATTTTGCATGGTATTGCACACATTGTGGATTTGAATGTGATGCCTATGAAGAGATGTGCTGAAAATTTGGGTTATACACAACCTCCTACTCAAGTCAATCATTCTATTCCTTTGATGACTTCTATTGCTAGCATACCTACCTTTACATCAAACATAATGGCTACTTCTACACAAGACATTCCTCCTGTGATCACCAGTCATGGGGGCAATCCCTCTTCTTCAATTAACCCTCTTCCTTCATTTAATCCGACTTCTTCATTCATTCCTTCAATGAGTGTTCCTATTACATCTCCACAAATGAACATGACGCAAGGGGGCAATTCATCCAATCATTCCATTCCTCCTTGTAGTGTTCCTCCTGTCCAATCATCTCCTATGACTAATTATCATAGGGTCCCACCACCTTACTCTTTACCTTCTTTCAATAACATAACACCTCCATCTCAATCTAACACATCTAATATGAACTCTTCGACTGAAGCGACCATTAACAATCTTCCACAAACTGTCTCTTCTTTACAGCAACAAATTGCCTCTATGAATCAATCTAAGTTTAGTGTGCCCACATTTGATGTTGCGAGCCCACTTTCTCTTGACATTGTTCGAGCTATCCCTCCTAAACATGTTGAAATCCCGCATTTGGAGCTTTATAATGGTAAAGGTGATCCTCTAACACATGTTAAGACTTTTCAAACAATATGTACTGATTTTGCTTATGACCAAAGGTTGCTTGCAAAACTGTTCACTAGAACATTAAGAGACAAAGCCCTACAATGGTATTGCTCGTTGCCTTCTTATTCTATTACTTCTTTCGAACAACTTGCAAATGCTTTCATTCAACAATTTCAAAACAATATAAGTCCTAAAGTTACTTTGATTGATTTAATGCATTGTAAACAAGGTGTTAAAGAAAAAGTGACTGATTTTATTGGTAGATATAAGCATTTGTATGCTCAAATTTCTTTTCCAGTGCCTGACAATGATATTCAAAGAATCTTTATTTCTAATTTACAAAAAGATATTCGAGACAAACTTCTGTTTTCTGAGTTTACTTCTTTCCAACAGTTGTGTGCAACTCTTCACAATTATCAACTGACTGTGAGTCAAATGGAACAATCACATCCTATGGCTCCGAGTGATAAGGGTGATAGCAGTCAACAACCATTTGGGAAGTTTAAACCGAACAAAGATTCCATCAAATTCAATGAAAACATCATCAACAACAATGTGAATGCAGCATCAGGTGTGCCTCCTATTTCTAAATTTTTCAAGAAAGAAAGAAAGTATACTCCTTTGAATGAATCATTGCATAGTATTATGAATAAGTTATTGGAACAAAATGTGCTTACTCTTCCTCCTATAAGGCAAATTGATCCTGCAAAGATTACTTCACCTTATTTTGATAACAAATCTTTTTGTCAATTTCATCGTCAGCCTGGGCATGATACTGAAAAATGTTTTTCTTTAAAGGGTAAAATTCAAGATTTGATTGATAATAATACTATTTCTATTTCTGGAGTGAATGATAAAGGCAATACATCTGTAGCTCCTCCTAATCAAAATCTTTAGATTTTCACTGATCCATTACCTTCTCATACCTCTAATGCGATTGAGACTAATGATTCCTCTCTCTCATCTGATGGTCTTGTGTCTATGACTCCAAATGTGATTAACTTTGTAGAGCAGCAAGAAAACCCTAAAGAACCTTCCATGACATTTGATTCCAGTGAAACCATTAGGGCACCTGATGGTCCTTTATACATAGTTGCAAAAGTCAAGAATACACCTTGCCGTGGAGTGCTTATTGATCCTTCATGCATGGTTAATGTTATTACTGAAGAATTTCTTTTTACTTTGCAATTGAATCAAGTGATATATGACAAAACAGATGTGATTGTGAAACTATTTGATGCATTTTCTTCTCCTGCAATTGGTTCTATTACATTGCCTATTGAGGTCCATAACAAATCCCTTGATGTGAACTTTGCTATTATTCCTTCTTCCGAACAATTTCGTGTGAAGCTTGGCTATCCTTGGCTATCTTCCATGAAAGCTATTGCTTCTCCTATTCATAAGTATTTGAAATTTCCCCATAATGGTGAAGTTGTTACTGTCAATCATAGTCTCTTTAGACCAGCTTAAAGAACTTCTAGCGTTCCTATTGATTACTTTTGGCCTAAACAATTCCAATCTCTTCCTCCGCGAAGTGATCATCTTTTCAAATCTTATCAAAAGTGGAAAAAAGACATGATCCTATCTCTAAGTGAACCTAGAACACCTAAACTTGATATTCCTATCATTCTTGAGAAGGAAGTTCTTCCTTTGAAAGATAAAACTAATGTCTTTCCTCAAGAAGATTCCCAACCCATCCCTATGGATGTGACTATGTCTATACCTAATAAACTTCCTAAAAGTAGACCTATCCCTCCTCGTCATGATGGACTGGGTCTCCTTCCTAAACCAAAAATTCCTCCTTTATATGGAGCAGTCCCTCCTCCTTCTTTTTATAGAGAGAAGAGACCTTCTTCTTCTCCTATTATCCATCCTAAGAGACCACAACCTAAACACCCAAGTGATAAGGATGAGAACATTCCTCCTCCTCAATCTTCTTCACTTCCTACTAAGACTAGACGAAATCGTTCTGCACGTGAACGCCGACAAAAGCGTCGTCTTAGAGCTCAAGCAACTGCTTCTCAAACTTTGCAATCTCCAAAAACACCTTCAACAAGCATTATTCCATTTTCTCCAAAATCTCCTAAACATAAGATGCATGATGGTCTTGATCCTGTGCGAATTAAAGACCCTATTTTTATAAATCTTGATGATGCTATAGATGAAAATGTTATTCACGATGAAAATGTTACTCCTCTTGCTTCTGATAGTGAATATGAACTTGTTGATATTGATAACCATTTATCTAATGAATTTTCTAAAGCACTTATCCTAGCTCCTAGACAAAAACAACGTGGCTTGGAACATGAACATAGCCCTTGTTTGGATCTTGTGATAGCTCCATCTGCTGTGTTGAATGTTCCTCCTCTAGCGTGTTCCCTGCCTTCCCGAAACATTGATCAGCAAGATCGGGGGGTAGATGACGTGCTAGACTAGTTACATTAGCATAGCAGATTCTCTCCTCCTCTCTTGTGTTACTTCTTCTATACGTTATTCTCATTCTTCTATTTGTTGTCCTTGGTGTTGTCTACTTGAGGACGATGCAAAGCATTGAGATCTCTTTTGGTCTCTCTCATGTTGACTCAAAAGACACATGTGTTCCCTTCTTCTAGGTGACCTTCCTTGATTGGGGAATGAAGAACAATTATGCATACATACATATGATATATATACATGAATTATCATACAGCATACTGACCCCGAGGAAAGTGAAGTCACCTCGTGCTTTATGTTTTGTGTCTATTATCCTTGGGTTTATCTCACACTTGGGGGCTAAATCCTTGCGATGACGTGCTCCTTTCTCATTTCTTATATGTATCACTACCTTAAAGCAATCACCCCCGGTGAGGCGTGTGTGATCGCTTTAACGTAGGGGGGCATACATCCCGTTCATATCTTTTCAAGATATTTGAAAATTTCTTGACAAATCTAGCTTTGCCTTGAAAATTTTTGATATCTTTCTTGCATGACTCATAGTGAGGGAACCTTACTACTGACAGTCATGGTTCTCCCTCGTGATCTTCCCTTTTACTTTGTCAATCAAAGTCGTAAGATCCTTAGTCCACTGGGGGCTTGGTGTATCTTGCCTCCTTGATGTGGTGAAAGTCTTTCAATGTTGTTTCCTTGTACTTTACCGGAAGTATGAGCATACGTCTATACTCCCGCTAAAGTGGGGGCTAAATGTAGCGTCCTAAAATTGTGACACTTGCAATTTCGACTGCATTTCGGTCTTCACGATGGCGACGCAACACGCAACCTGAATGGAGACCTCGAAACCTGATTATGACACTGAAAACTGCATTTTCTTGCACCCTGGCCTAAACCTCCTTTGCACCCTGCTGTCCCGGGAGATGGGACCAGAGCGCCTAGTGCCCTGGTCCTTCAGGACCAGGGCGCCCAGCGCCCTATTCCCCCAGGACCATGGCGCCCAGCGCCCTGGTCCCTGGGTCCCATTTTGGGCCCGGTCTCTTTTGGACTTCAGGTCTTTATGTTTGCAAATTGGAAAATTATCTTTCCTGTTCGGCCTAAGGTCGGGAAAATCAGTCTATCAGCCCTAATTGACAAGTATATAAACTACATTTTCCTCTTTCATTCGATATGATGAAAAAAAGCGTGGAAACTATACTCAAGCATTCAAGCATTTAAGCATTCCTTCAAGCAATTGATCATTTCAAGTCTCCATTCAAGGCTAAGTGTTGCATTCAAGACAAGGATTCAACCATTGAAGAGGAGATCACTTACAACATACTACTACAACATACAACATACAACATCTATACCTTCGCACATAAGGATACAAACATCCTTACAACAAGGTATTAGTACTTATTTTACATTACAGACATTTACATTTACAGCATTGCTCATTTCTTGGTTAATTCCAAAACCGGGGTTTGACCTAAAGGCAAACCCCTAATCCCTAACCCCCCAATCGTCTTCGCTTTTCTATGTGTAGGTTGCAGGTACGCGGCTGAAATTGAAGATCTGGAATCCTTGTGCAGAGACAAACAGATCCCCCTTTGTTTCGCAGATTTTTTGGAGGACCGTGGCGCTCGGGCGCCATCGTCCCGGCAACTTTCGCTCAAATTTGCAAGACAGTGCCGTATCGACATTTTACTACTAATTCCAGGTCCGCAGCTTCATATTGTATTCCTATCTCAGTTTATAAGCGAATCTTTCTCACTTTCTATGCATTCCTAGCTTAATTCTTCTATGCACATTCTTTACAAAAGAGGGTAGCCTTGCTGTCATAACCCTTGAAACTCATTTAGCATCCAATCTTGCATTGCGTGGGATTGGATCTTGTGGGTTTTCAACCCCTCTTTTGAATGTAAAGTCTCTCCCCTAAGTGAAAACCATCAACCCTAGTGAATCTCCCTTCTCTCTCCTTGGAGTTGGAAGAGGGGAGAGCAACTAGGGTTCGATCGCGATTTTCCGCTTTACAATTATATGGCTCACTAATCATTAAGGTTCTTCAATGACTCGTGTGAAACATAACTACTTTTGTTCTTCTACCATTCCTTATATTGAAATTACAATTGAAATGCAACTACACAAGTTACTAATGAAACTAACAAGTTTAACAAGTTTTGTATTTTTTACTAGAACTCTTACAAACTTGCATTTGAATTCTATTTTCAGTGGGAGACTTGGTGCAACAACAAAATTAATTTTCCTGCACACCATTCATCCAACAACCTTGCACAACAATTTGTTGCTTCTTTGAATTCAGTTAAACCCTATGCTACAAGGGTTATGATTTCAACAAATATAATTTGAAAGGGAACATGCTATCTGTAAGGTCATCTTTGCACTCTTCTTTCTTGGCTCTTCCCGCCCAACTCACCCGCGGTTATTGTCACTCCTTTGTTCACGTGTACACAATGACATTTCCTCCATGCGGCTCCAACAACCGTTAACCTCAGGCGGTCTCCACATTTTGTTAACCTTTTCAAGTCAACATGTGCCATCTTGCATATCATAGTGTTCATGTCCATGGGGTTGGCCATGGGATGCCATGACATGCCTTTTATGTATGCATTTTTTGTATGGGAGTGTCAATTTCATACTACAACAAAAGAAACAAGTGACAACACTACTTGTTTAATATGCACTTGCTTCTTCTTTATCTGCCTTTTGTATATAGATAACTCGTATCAACCTTTCGTCCATCACTAATCTCATTGTGGTTTC
The DNA here is from genome assembly GCF_030272615.1 of Cryptomeria japonica. Classification (NCBI taxonomy): domain Eukaryota; kingdom Viridiplantae; phylum Streptophyta; class Pinopsida; order Cupressales; family Cupressaceae; genus Cryptomeria; species Cryptomeria japonica. The sequence continues at coordinate 347,817,317 of NC_081405.1, read as the reverse complement.
AGATGTCTCATTTTTAGGGCTCTGCATGGTATTTTTGAATGTTAAAACCAAATAAAAGAGTCACAAACAAATAATACATACGTGTGTATATGTTTGCATTTATATATATACAAATATACATACATAGATATGTACATATATACACATGAATATGTACATATATATATTTATGTATATATACTTTGCTATGCCGAAGCCAACAATAGACAACAAGACACATTTTGAGTCCACCACCGTTTGTTACAAGGCATGTTATGTGTTCTATTATGCTTTTTCTTTTATTCACATCCCCATCGCATCTTTTGACAAACCTTCTTGCAAATCCACTGACCATTCCCATTATCCCGACCTCTAGTTAAAATTGACCCCTGCCACTCATCGTTGGCTTTTTGTCTAACACATTCACAATTATTCCATCGTCCCAACATGCTTTCCTCCAACATTTCATAGATTCCTCCAATGAAAATATGAAACATTAAATTCTCATATATTATTATGACACCTCATCACTAAATCCAAACATTGAAAACATTTGCACATCATAAAACCATATATAACATGCACAAACCATTCATATGAACATATGCATGTATATGCATTTACACACACACACATACATATGCACATTTTATATATATATATATATATATATATATATATATATATATATATATATATATATATATATATATGTATGTATGTATATAAATATGTATGTATGCACATATACTTTGTCCTCTCAGGCCAACAATAGAAAGCACGATGTGTTTTCAGCTCCCCATTGTTTGTATCATGATGTGTTATGCACTCTTCTCATTTTTTTATTTTGTTTTTCTCCCCCGTCATCTTAAATATAATGCAGACTTTTCCCAAGGTGCAATAAAATGTGTCCCCAACCTCACAATAAGTTTACACATAAATAGGATTGCTTCACATTTTTCCAACCCCATATATAGTTAATTGAACCCAATAAAACCCTTGTCATATATGTGATTGCCAAAATATAGTGCCAAAATAGTAGACCATTGATGAAAACCATTAAAAAGAAAGGGATTTTACAATCCTACTGCTTATGAAAACACACACTATCAAACTCCTTGAGGTTAAGAAAATTACTCACATAAAAGGGTAGTATACATGAAAAAATTATAGCATACTGCAAACAAATCCTTTTTGAGATAATTTCATGGGTAGTATACATGAAAAAATTATATGATACGGGTATGTGCAGGATTATGGTGTGCCAAAACAGGCCCTTAAGTGGCAATGAAATTTCAGAAAATCAGAGTTATGCAACTTGACATGAAAATTTGAATAAGTTGTGAACATTATTTTTAAAATATGTAAGAAGAGAATATATAAAAAATTGAATGTAGTTTCTAAGCTACTAGTTATTTTTTGGAAAAAAAAAATCCTATTTGATGAAAATTTCAAATTTCAATGCAGTGGTACTAAAATTTCAGGAAAAAAATAAGAAGTAGACGTATGTCTGACCACACTAATCACAATAAAATTTTAATATTTTTTTATAATATTTATAATATAAGTATTAGACTCATGTCTGGATGTGACACATATTTTTTTTAAATTTTTTATAAATTAAATAATTATTTATGAATTTTTTACTACAGCTTTTCAGAAATTCAGAAACTCCTACGTCTGACCACCTTAACTTGGTCAAAACTTTATGAATTTTTTTTATTTTTTTAATTTTTCCCTATAGTAGACAGCATAGGATGTGATGCATGTTTCGGTTTCAAAAAATGTTATACCGTTTGAAAGTTATGAGTGTTTTTCAATCAGTATTTCAATCAGGACTATTGTCAGAATTCAATTAGAAAATAAATAATAATTATTTATTAAAATCGAAATAAGACAAGCCTTATATTGTTGGAAAGCTGGGAACATCTTTAAAAAACCCTTTTCATTTTATCAATTTTGGTTTCAAAAAAAGTCGTCAGCCACCAGTGTAAAGTCTGGAAAATCAAGGAATATTGAAAAACATGTTTTTTCAGTTGAGAGAGAGAGAGAGAGAGAGAGAGAGAGAGAGAGAGAGAGAGAGAGAGAGAGAGAGAGAGAGAGAGAGAGAGAGAGAGAATATGACCCCTAACGACACAATTTGGTGTCTTAAGGGGTCCTATGGTGTCGTTAGGGGCCATATGGTGTCTTGGGACACCATAGGACCCCTTAAGACACAAAAGCATGTTGTTAGGGGTCATATGGTGTCCCAAGAACCCTTATGACCTCTTAGGACACCATATTACTCCTAATGACACCATATTGGGTCGCTTTGGGTCATATTGTGTCCTAAGGGGTCCTATGGTGTCCCAAGACACCATATGACTCCTTGGGACACCATAGGACCCCTTAAGACACCGAAGCATGTCGTTAGGGGTCATATGGTGTCCATGAACCCTTATGACCTCTTAGGACACCATATGACCCCTAATGACACCATATTGGGTCGCTTTGGGTCATATTATGTCCTAAGGGGTCATATTGTGTCCTAAGGGGTCCTATGGTGTCCGAAGACACCATGTGACTCCTATGGACACCATATGACCCCTAACGACACCATAGGACCCCTTAAGACACCAAATCATGTCGTTAGGGGTCATATTGTGTCTTAAGGGGTCCTATGGTGTCCCAAGACACCATATGACCCCTAACGACACCATAGGACCCCATCCACCTCTCTCTCTCTCTCCTCCCTCTCCTCTCTCCTCTCTCTCTCTCTCCTCCCTCTCCTCTTTCTCTCTCCTCCCTCTCCCCTCTCTCTCTCCTCTCTCCTCTCTCTCTCCTCCCTCCTCCCTCTCCTCTCTCTCCTCTCTCTCTCCCTCTCCTTCTCTCTCTCTCCTCCCTCCCTCTCTCCTCTCCTCTCCTCTCCTCTCCTCTCCTCTCCTCTCTCTCTCTCTCTCCTCCCTCTCCTCTCTCTCTCTCTCCTCCCTCTCCTCTCTCTCCTTCTCTCTCTCTCTCTCCTCCCTCTCCTCTCTCTCTCTCTCTCTCTCTCTCTCTCTCTCTCTCTCTCTCTCTCTCTCTCTCTCTCTCTCTCTCTCTCTCTCTCTCTCTCTCTCTCTCTCTCTCTCTCTCTCTCCCTCTCCGTCTCTGTCTTTGTCTCTATCTTTGTCTCTGTCTCTCTCTATCTTTGTCTGTCTCTGTCTGTTTGTCTGTCTGTCTGTCTGTCTGTCTGTCTGTCTCTCTCTCTCTCTCCGTGACTACTAAAATCTGATATCCGATTTAATCGGATATTGGATTTCTACAATGTGGCAAATTACAAATAAATGGTGGCAATGGGAATTTTTTTTGGGGACCACAAATTTTGTGCTAAAATCGGATATCATTATCTAATTTTATCCGATATCCAATTTTTGTACAAAAAACCAAGAAAAAAAGGGTTTGTGGGCCATTCTGTAGATTCCAATGGCCCACAGTCTGCATATTCTATTTTCTGTTGAGGATCATGGGTTTTTAGACAGCTAGAGACAAATTTGTGCTTTTGAGAGATTCTTAAAGTGAAAACTTACATTTTCAATCACAAAGGTGCATGTGTGGAGGGAAATGGGGAGTAGCAGTCATCGGAAGTCTAAACGCAAAAGAAAACTTTCAAATGACCAAATTGAAGTGTATAGAGAAAGAGATAGAGAATGTCATAGGAGGAGAAGACAAGGTATGTTAAATATTGCTAATGTTACTTCAACTGAAGAGGAAATTGAATTTGAAAATGTGCCACAAGTTATTGAAAATGAAAATGTAGATTTTGAAAGTGAAAATATTGAAAATGTTGAAAGTGATAATGAAAATGCTCAACATGTGGAAAATTTTGAATAGGAGGTGAAAATGTGGAAAAATTTAATGTTGAAGGTGGAATTGCTCAACCAAGTGAACCATATGTAACACCTAATTACTTTAGAAATGAAGACCCTCTCATGGATGAAAGACAAATTCCAAATCCAAGACCTTCAAGAACCCCAAAATGGTTATTTGAAATCGATGAGAACATTATTGCGAATCTTGAAGGCAAGAGGTCAACAAGAACCGTTCGGTTGTGGGCTACACAACTTTTCAACCAAAATTTTAGCAATAAGACATTGACCGAGCAATGCCAACTCTTTGTTCAATTGCTAAAGATGATAAAGATGAGACCATTGCTAAACAAATTGAAGATTCGTATGAACAAGAAGATGGAGAGAAATTCTATTATTGCAAAAAATCTATTTGACGCTCTCAATTCTATTGGAAAGAATACCAAAGAAAGAGATAAGAGAGCCGCTCGAAGAGTGATTACAACCTCCTTAGTAAGCCATCAATTGAGAAAGGCTCGTCAAATGAGACAAACTTGTGTTGATTTTAACATAAACCGTAAAACTTTGGATAGAGCACTTGCACAAAGACAAAGACTTGATGATCCACTTCAACAAGATACATGGGCATTTGGTGGGAGGCTTCCACGTGTTGATAGAAAGTTGAATGACAATGTGAAGGAATATATTCAACAATTTTGGCACTCTAATTCTAGAGTGTCACCCAATGTAAGGACATTTTGAAATTAAGAATCGGCAACCGAGACTGCACACCGCATCCGAAACATTTCTTGGAATCAAGCCAAACAATGTTGTACAATTTTTTTTGTGAATTACATCCAACTTTGCAAATATCACAAATGGCCTTTGAATCTTTGAAACCATTTTATTGTGTTCCTCTTAAGATTCGCAATACCTGTTGTTGCAAGTACCATGTGGAGTTTTCAATGTACCATGAACTTTTATGTCATATTCGTTCTACGATGCATACTAATGAGATGTTGTAGGAGTGTGGTGCAATTCTATTTCTGAGATCATCAAGAGACTTGCAAGATCTATTTTTATGCCCTAGAGATGATGGCTTCTATTTGTATATAAATGATTGTTTGAATGAGAAGTGCTCAGAATGCGGTGGGTTGTCAAAGTTTGTTTCATGTTTTCATGAGGGCAGCGAACGTGAGTTTGGAAATAATTATGTTGAGAAAAAAAGATACGAGACAGTGAAATATACTTTGAAGAGTGGAGGTGAAGGTTCTAGATGCGAATTAGTCTCAAGAGAAGTGAGTATTGCTGATTTTATTTTGGATTTTAAGGAAAATCTTTTCTACAAGTATGCAAGGCACACCCATAGGTCTCAATGGTTGGATCAACAGTTTAGGATGTGTAAGAACTCTTTCCTGATTGGCACTATTGTATCGATGGTTGATTTTGTAGAGAACTATACATTGCAACCACAAAATGAGGTATAGTCTCAGAACTACAATTCAGTCCAGATTGCTATTTTTGTTCACATTACATATAGACATGCTCCTGATAGTACAGAAGAGGACAGGAAGATAATCAGGGAGTATCATTTTTATATGAGTGATGATAGATCACACTCCTCCGAGTATGTGCAACATTCTTTCGAGAATTTTTTTGAGTTCTTGCATGAGAAAGATATTGCAATTGACTGACATATAATATGGTCAGATAATTGTACGGGTTAATTCAAGAATACGTGTATGTTTTATTGGTTGAGTAGAATGCATGTGGAGAGGCGTATACCTCATATTTGGTGTTTTTTTGAGGCGGGGCATGGGAAGGGAGAGCATGATGGAGCAGGTGCATGTTTGAAGAGAGCTCTAGTTAAGGAGCAATTGAGGATTTTAGGTGCAAATTTCTTTGATGCACGTTCTATTGTTGATTGGTGTAGTTCAGCATTGTCACATGGAGGTACTCTTAATTCAGCAGTGAGTAGATTCTTTTGGTTGGTTGAGGAGGGAACAGTGGGAGATAGATTGGATTGTCAAACAATTAAAGATTCTTGAAAGATGCATTCATTTCTCAGCTCAGATGCAAGTACATGGACCATTTGGACACGAGCGTTGGCTTGTTTTTGTCAGAGTTGTGTTCGGTGTGAATGGGATCAGTGCGAGTCAAGTGAGTGGGTTGATATGTGGGTTCCCCACTATATAACTCCTTTATCTCAAACAATATCCTTGTCAAATGATGACATGGAAAGTTCACTTGAGTATGATCGTCTATTAGATCTTGTACAACCAGGACATGTTTTTGCAGTTGTTGCACTGCAAGGGAATGGAGAGAGATCAGAATATTGGTTGGCACGATGTGTACAGGGAAAACAAAAGCTAACACAACTAGTGATAGATGATGATGGGTTCACATATCATATAGGTTCAGTTGTTGTTGTGGGAACTTGGTTGCGAACATACATGATTAGAAAGAATGGCATACCTGCATTTCAAGACTATGAGAGACACAAAACCATTATAATGTATTCACACCTTATTATAGCTACAAATGTCAAGTTGTTGAAGCATCAAGCAAAACTGAAGACCAAAGAGCTATGGACAGTGACTACTGCTGATCATGAAGCAATACTGGATACTCTTAAACAAAGAGATGACCCTTCAGGCATGCTTGAGTAGTAGGTCGTTAATGGTGCCTTATTTTTTTATCATGCATTTCATTTCAAACAATGATAATTAAACCTTAATGTTCAAGTTTGTTACGTGTATATTAAGGATGTGTTCAAAATGCAGGTCTATTGATGAACGTTTTTTTTTGGCAACACGGTTTTTGCATGCACATAGCGAGTACACTTGATATAATTGGAAGGGACGTATTTTTGCAACACGACTTATTATCATGCATTTGATGAGCTTTACAATTTTTGTTATTAGACAACACTATTTGATAATTTATTATGATATAATTATCACATAACCTTTATGCTCATGAAGGTCTTTTTTGATGATATACAACAGTATCACATTACGATTTTTGCGTCAAAATAGTGGGTTCTGTTGATATAATTTGAAGGGACGTATTTTTATGGTATATAATCCCACCTTTTCATTTATTATCATGCATTTCAGTTGAAGTGATTGTCATAAATCCTTTATGTTCATCCATGCATTTTATGTGTAGACTAACAATTCTTAAAAATACAGGTTCATGCTAGATCATTCGTCGTTGACAAGACCCTCTCTTGGTGATGGTACATATTCCTTTGTGCATTAATGATATTAAATTGTGGGTCTTGTTGTGTTTATTATCATGAAGATGATTCAAATGCATGTGGCCAGGACACATTTGCAGTGGATCAAATTGTTATGACAGATGATCTATTGAATCAAACATTTGACATTGATGGTCAAGGTGGTCTGTTGAATCAAACATTTGACATTTGACATTTGTTAATGTTGGGCCTTCAACATCAACACCTACTAGTCAAGGTGGTCATCGAACTTTCACTCAGGTAACCTTGTCTATTTTTATTCATTAATGGTTTATAAAATAAAGTCAGTTAGATTTTGGCAATTGAATAACATTGTTTCATTTTCAGACGCTGACATCAGATGCACCTAATATTCTCTCCACAATGCAGCATGGTGTTCTCTAGCAGTAGCATCTTTGATGCTTTTGATAGTAGTATGAGTCAGATTAGTAAATTTCTAATTTGATGCTTCCCATAGGGCTTTGCAACTTCAGATTGTGAGTGTGCCCCTGTTACAAATGAATTGTACTTTAATTGACATAGATGGTCTATGATGGCTTTTTTGTAAGACTATATAGTTTTATAACATATATTGTACTTTAATCGACATATAACAATATCCAAGTCGTGGTTGGCATGAGCTTGAATATGGTAAGTTGTATGCATCTTGAAGTTGAATATGATATGTTGTATACATCTTGAAGTTGAAATTTGATTAGACTTTGTCAGCATTTGATGAATCATAAATGTCATTTCATTATTAATCTTGTGAGTGTGAGGTGTAGGAATAAATATCAATTACTTTGAAAGTCATGGATGGTTGTCCTGATATGATAACCACCACATGGTTGTGCCTTATGAAGAAAAGTTGAACAAATAATAACTAATTGAGAACATCAATTCAAATCCATAATATAGAGGATACTAATAACAGATCTTTGTATATTTATTTTTTCTAATAATGAAATAGGTACAACTATATTGAGATAAAATGAAGCTTTTCTCTCATGGATGTCACATGCGTAGGGTATGACCCCGAGCGTTCGATCGAGTGGGGGGGCAAAACATGAGCATGCGTAGGGTAATTATGCCTAACTTGACATGTCGGAGCTGACGGTTCATCATCGCGATGAGCAGAATGAGAAATCGGCCACGCGACAACATTCCATTGAGTGAGACTGACGATTTTTTCACCAACCAAAAAATTTCTTCCCTAATAAAACCGTAGGGCAACTTGAAAAACCAAGATAGGCTTTTGTAGGGACCTCTCTCGTGGCCCTGTAGGTTCAAACAGATCATTCGCAAGTGCCACAGATTCTGAGTTAGGGCCCGTCAAAGTTTGACAATTTTGAGCACTTAGGGCACTCAAGGGACGACGCTGGTAGGGTATGACCCTGAGCGTTCGATCAAGTGGGGGGGGGGGAAAATAGGAGCATGCGTAGGGTAATAATGCCTAACTGGACATGTTGGAGCAGATGGTTCATCATCGCGACGATCTGAACAAGAAATCGACCACGTGACAACATTCCATTGAGTGAGACTGACGATTTTTTCGCCAACTGAAAAATTGCTGCCCTAATAAAACTATAGGGTAACTTGAAAAACCGAGATAGGCTTTTTTAGGGACCTCTCTCGTGGCCCCGTAGGTTCAAATAGATCATTCACAAGTGCCACAGATTCCAAGTTAGGGCCCGTCAAAGTTTGACAATTTTGAGCACTTAGGGCACTCAAGGGACGACGCCGATAGGGTATGACCCCGAGCGTTCGATCGAGTGGGGGGGAAAAACAGGAGCATGCGTAGGGTAATAATGCCTAACTGGACATGTCAGAGCCGATGGTTCGTCATCGCGACGAGTAGAACGAGAAATCGGCCACGCGACAACATTCCATTGAGTGAGACTGATGATTTTTTCGCCAACTAAAAAATTGCTGCCCTAATAAAACCGCAGGGCAACTTGAAAAATTGAGATAGGCTTTTGTAGGGACCTCTCTCATGGCCCCATAGGTTCAAACGGATCATTCACAGGTGCCACAGATTCTGAGTTAGAGTCCGTCAAAGTTTGACAATTTTGAGCACTTAGGGCACTCAAGGGACGACGTTGGTAGGGTATGACCCCGAGCGTTCGATCGAGTGGGGGGGCAAAACAGGAGCATGCGTAGGGTAATAATGACTAACTGGACATGTCAGAGCTAATGGTTTGTCATTGTGACGAGCAGAATGAGAAATCGGCCATGCGACAACATTCCATTGAGTGAGACTGACGATTTTTTCACCAAATGAAAAATTGCTGCCCTAATAAAACCGTAGGGAAACTTGAAAAATTGAGATAGGATTTTGTAGGGACCTCTCTTGTGGCCCCATAGGTTCAAACGAATCGTTCGCAGGTGCCACGGATTTCGAGTTAGGGCCCGTCAAAGTTTGACAATTTTGAGCACTTAGGGCGCTCAACGGACGACACCGGTAGGGTATGACCCCGAGTGTTTGATCGAGTGGGGGGGGAAAACAGGAGCATACGTAGGGTAATAATGCCTAACTAGACATGTCGGAGCTGACGGTTCGTCATCGCGATGAGCTGAATGAGAAATCGACCATGCAACAACATTCCATTGAGTGAGACTGACGATTTTTTCACCAATCGAAAAATTGCTGCCCTAATAAAACCATAGGGCAACTTGAAATACTGAGATAGGCTTTTGTAGGGACCCCTCTCATGGCCCCGTAGGTTCAAACTGATCATTCGCAGGTGCCACGGATTCTGAGTTAGGGCCCATCAAAGTTTGACAATTTTGAGCACTTAGGGCGCTCAAGGGACGACGCCGGTAGGGTATGACCCCGAGCATTTGATCAAGTGGGGGGGAAAAATAGGAGCATGCGTAGGGTAATAATGCCTAACTGGACATGTCGGAGCTGACGGTTCATCATCACGACGAGCTGAACGAGAAATCGACCATGCGACAACATTCCATTGAGTGAGACTGACGATTTTTTTGCCAACCAAAAAATTGCTGCCCTAATAAAACCATAGGGCAAATTGAAATACCGAGATAGGCTTTTGTAGGGACCCCTCTCGTGGCCCCATAGGTTCAAACGGATCATTCGCAGGTGCCACGGATTCCGAGTTAGGGCCCGTCAAAGTTTGACAATTTTGAGCACTTAGGGCGCTTAAGGGACGACGCCGGTAGGGTATGACCCCGAGCGTTCGATCGAGTGGGGGGGAAAAATAGGAGCATGCATAGGGTATTGTTCATTAAATGAATTGTATTGTTCATTGAATGAATTGTATTGTATTGTTGATTAAATGAATTGTATTGTTCATTAAATAAATTGTATTGTATTATTTATTAAATGAATTATATTGTTCATTAAATGAATTATATTGTTCATTATAAAAACAACACTTACGATGAAATGAAATGAATGGTATTATTCATTAAATAGCCATTATTAACCATTGTTAATTATTGGAATGAAGATTAAAGATTTCCATGATAACACCACACATAGATGAGCAACAATTTATATGATCGAATATCAACTTCTGTATATATAAAAATGTTGAATGATTACAAATGTATGTCCATACACAAATATGGCATAAACGCCAATTGAAACAAAATGTATGTCTAAATACGTGAATGTATGTCCATATACAAAATATACATGCCAACTAGACATGTAAGCATCCCAAAACTATCTATAACATCCTAAGCTGCTGATGGATCATCAAAATCAATCCTCTTCACCGCACTGCTCGGCTCTGAAGGATCCTGCACAAGAAAAACAAACCACGATTGATATTAGTTATATTATATAATTCACATTCGAAAAGTTAACATAAAAATGAACTATTTAATTGAACTATTCATGTTTACCTCATCTCCACATTTTCTCTTCAGCTTTGCAGGACTCTTGATGTATGTCTTTGGTAGAGGAGGTATGTTTTGAATATTTTGATACACAACCTACATATGTTTAGAAACATGAGATTGATACAAGTTAGCATATAATTGTCACTGATAATAACAAATTATATCTACTAATCAAATAATAAAATAAACACACATCTACTCGAGGCATCTCTTCTTCTTCTTCAGGTATACTGGGTGTAGTCATCAAGGATGTGAAGCCAAGAGTTCTCTGTATATATACACAACAAGTATATGAAACTATCAATCTATGTCTAGACATGTATAATCACTATAAGTTATTTAAACTATTCATTCAATCATATTTGCATTCAATTACCTTTCCCTTGTCTCCAATTGCACTACCAGATCCTAGATCACACTGCACCACACTCATGTTGCTTGTCCCCTACAAGAGTAAAATAAGATATACATGCAAGTTACTACATAATCTAATTAATACAAATATAAATGATGAGCATGTATGTACAATAAAATACAAACGACTAGGTGCAATAATATATGTATCGTCAAGCTATTGAGGCCAAATGGAATGGCTGACAAGGTGCCCTCCTGAATCTGTCTCAACTCATCCTCAGTCATCAATTGTTAAATAGACCATGTAAATAAAAATTAGTACTTAATATTATCTAATTTATAAATATTTAATTAAAATATAACATGAACTGTGAAAACACAAATCTCACCAATACATCATCGATGTATGATGACGGTGCCTCCTCGCCTCTAGCATGTGAGACTCCCCAGGGTATCCTCCAGTCTATGTAATAACCTCTGGTGCATCATGCATCTCATGTACCTCATAATCTACACTGTCCACAACAGGATCAACGGGTTGTCCAACTGGACCCAAGCATACGTGCCCACACATGACACAACTATGGGGCACACATATGTGTGGAGCCGAGGATGACGTGTCACCGGCACCGGATGTACCGCTACCATCAAGAGTAGGCTGAGCTACTGACGCAGCCTAAGAAACCAAAAGGTTACTCAAAGAGTGAATAGCTGATATGGTCCGTGAAGCTGCCTCACAAATGATATCAGGATGCTGAACTGCAGGTGGGGGATCAACAGGAGGAGGGGGGACATATGGGCCCTGGACTACTCTGACTGCCCCAGGTCTATTTTGGGGCATACCTAAACCTACACCCTGGAAAGGTTGGATGTCAAAGTAGTTCACATGTTTGTGTAAAACAAACTCAGTATACAATTTTTTTATGAAATAGAAGGGGATATGAAGATTGTTGTTGGGTGGTTTGTCGAAAACCATCCACCAACGATCCCAAAAGTTTTTCACAATCCCATCATTTGTGCACCATTTGATAGAAATTTTTGTTTTTTTGGGATCTACGGGTTGACCAGTACGGGGATTGACAAATAATGAGGCGATTTCGGCTTTGGATATCTCAAGATCCTTGATATCCTTATACGACAAGCCATCTGCATATTTTTCCTTCATAAAATCTCACCACAAAAGGGCGGCATCGTGCTCCTCAGTCATGGTTTCCATACTTTTTACGATCGACGTGTGAGGATCAAACAATGGGTTTAGACGAGGGATCCTATGATATACTTCTGCAATCCCCCTCAATTCATTCAAATTTTGTGCAATCAAATCTTGAATTGAGGGGGGGTTTGGCAAATGAGGGTTTGGTTGTTGCAGTTGTGGTTGGTCAGTGTTTTCATTGTTATCCCCCATTTTTAACCTAATTGAATGTAAACAATTAAATTTAGTTAACAAATTTAAACAATGAGGTATTTGATTTTAAAAAAACCTAGTTTTCATGAAAAAAAACCATATTTTCAATGAAAAATCAAATAAACATTCACAAAAAATACAAAAAATGAATGAAAATGATTCAAAACGACAAAATTCTTACCTCTAAATCTATTTTTTAGCAATTTTTTGTCAAAACACCGGATATCGGATGGAGCGGATATCAGATTTTGACGAATTCACGCGACCCGTGAGTTAAAAATGACTCACGAGACTGTCACTATCGAAATATAAAAGTCTCAAAAAATCGGATATCCGATTTCAACACTTAAATTATTTTTAAATAACATATAATATATTATATAATATAATAATATATTATATAATATAATATATTATATTATATAATATAATATATTATATAATATAATATAATATATTATATAATATAATATATTATATTATATATAATATAATATATTATATTATATAATATAATATATTATATAATATAATAATATATTATATAATATAATAATATATTATATAATATAATAATATATTATATAATATGTATTGTATTATATTATATTATATATAATATAATATAATATAATATAATATAATATAATATAATATAATATTATATATAATATAATATTGTATTATATTATAATATATATTATAATACAATATTATATTATATAATATAATATTATGTTATATTATATATAATATAATATAATATAATATATATAATATAATATTGTATTATATAATACAATATTATATTATATATAATATATTATTATATTATATTATATTATAATATATAATATAATACAATATAATATAATATAATATAATATAATATTATATTATATTATGTATATATTATATTATATATAATATGATATTGTATTATATAATACGTATTATATAATATGTAACATATAATACATAACATATAATATATTTTTAAAATTAAAATTACAAATAAAAATTAGATATCAGATAAAATCCGATATTCGATTTTATTGGATATCCGATTTGCATAGGTAATTACCAGGCCAAGGTGTACTGACACCCAGGCCAAGCAAAAAGTCAACACAGATTTTCGCATTTTTAGGCGAGTGAGGAAGGCTATTTTTTTCACATCGCCACTTTTTGGCCCCCCTTGATCCTGCACTAACCCATACCGCAAACAAATCCTTTTTAAAATAATTTCACGTCCTCTCAGAATGTATTCAAATTCTAATGTAACAATTGCATGCTTATAGGGTTTAAACACAATATTCAGTCTATTTCGAATATTGGCCAGAGCTTGCTTCATTCCCTTCTTACTGGGAACAAGAATTTATACTGTAAACTAATGAAAGAAAACATAGTTTGGATTCCACACATGGACATTTTAAGAGCATTAACCATTGCACACCTATACGTCCAAAAATTCAAGGAATCCCTTTCCATTGCGTAGCTATACATATGTAAATAAATACATATTATATTTGTGTGTGTACATCAATATATACAAATACAAATACATTGTCCTGCCCATCCATCAATACGAAACACAAAATGTTTTCAGTCCCCCACTATTTAACTTGACATGTTATGCATATTCTTCAAGTTTTTTTCCCTAACACGTCATGTTTTTTATTACACCACATTTTTCTGACACTACAACAAATTGCATCCCCAAATGTGAGAATAAGTTTAAAAAAACTAGATTTGCTGGACATTTTTTAACCCTCGTATATAATTAAATTAAACCAATTAAATCTTTGTCATATATATATATATATATATATATATATATATATATATATATATATATATATATATATATTCTTCCAACTTTCCTAGCCACTGCATGCTAGGAGTGCATTCCGTTTTGTTGACAACTGCATGGATGCCATGACATGCCATGCCATTCCAAGGTTTTACATAGTTGATAAGATATTTCCTAAATTTCCAACTACTATGCCACATCATAAGCAACTAAAAACAAATAACAATTACAAAATTAAATAACTATATGATAGTCCCTAGGCCAGAAAGACTATCTTAACATCCTACTATGGTCCCCTCTAATTGGTTACAAGTATTTAAAAAAATAAATCCAACCATATATATATATATATATATATATATATATATATATATATATATATATATATGTATGTATGTATGTATGTATGTATGTATGCATGCATGCATGCATGCATGTATGTATGTATGTACGTATGTATGTATGTATGTATGTATGTATAGGGAAATATATAATGATGGAGGCGACTATCTAGCTGAAAATATTGCACTCTTGTACAAAAAATGCATACATAAAAGGCATCCCATGGCATCCCTATGGACGACAACAAAAAGGTATGCAAGTAGGCAGATGATAAGCAAAAAAGGCTGACAAAACGTGGATACCGCCCAAAGTAAATGGTTGATTGGGCCACGTGGAGGAAAGGTTATCGTGTTTGCATGACCAACAATGTGATGGAAACTGCGGGTGAGTTTTGCAGGAATATGGTCTATAAGTACTATAAATCTGAAAAAAAATTGCTCCTCTAATGACAACATGACATGTCGATTATGAAAACTTGTATTTTACTCTATTGTGTTATGCATTATTTTTGAAACCGTGTTGATTGTAGTATTCCCACCCAAGGAGTCATCGATTACTGTCAATGCAAAGATAACTCTCCCACCTAGTTCGTCCGCGATTACCGTCGTCATGGCCATTGTAAATTTGCACATAGCTACATCAACTGTTAGGCTCAGGTGGTCTCCACTTTTTCAGTGGGAATCTGGTACCTTGGACTTTGTATTACTGACGTCCATGGTGATGGCCATGGGATACCATCCCATGCATTTATGTATGCATTTTCCGTATGGGAGTGTCATTTTTCAATAAGATAGTTGACTCCAACAAAGAAAGTAGAAGGGAGAAGAAGGTGCATATCAAATACAAAAGAGAGCAGAGTCATTTCTTTGGTTGGTGCATGGGTTGTATTATAAATGTTTTTAGGTTTATTGGGTTTATTAGCCATTTTTTTACCCTAGTTTATAATTTGTACAACGTTTCATATATTGCAAGGGTTTGTTTTTGTAAGACTTTGTCAAATATAGCCAAGATCTAGAGCACAATGAATAGCACAAAAGAGAGACAATAGATTTGATAAGAATAAATTATATTCTAATCAAGATGCAAATACTATCAACTGGATCATTAAAATTACATACAATGTAGATGAGCCTGCTCATAAAGGCAAGGCTATATGGATATGTGAGCACCCAATCATGACATGTGGCTCAATGAGAAACAAGGGTAGGTAAGGGTAAGTAGGAGTAGGCAGGAGAAATGATAAAATATTCCACAAGAGGTGGATCACCCACCAAAGGTGGAATTTAACAACCAGATAAGACCACAAAAGGTGGAATTTATCCTACATACATCATCCCTATGTGCACACTTCCCTAAGTGTCTCTTATCCAAACTACTATGAAATGCATTAACCTAATTGAACTTAAGTAAGGTGTAATTATGAGGCATAATTTATACCAACAGTTTAATAAGATTCAAAGGTGCAAAACAAGGTAGTAGTTATCCAGCCAAAAAAACCAACTTGGGTTAAGACCATGTCTTAGCTCATGGGTGTTGGAAATTAGTTCACATTAAAATCAAACATATTGTTTGATGATATGATTCATATATAACTAGATTTGAAAAAAAAAAACACTCCTTGAATAAATGCAACATAAATAGTAGAAACCACACATTTCAATCCTCACACATAATAGACAAAATAAGCAACAAACCTTACATATTAGCTCATGGGTGTTGGATATCAATTCATATCATATCAAACATGTTGTTTGATGATACCATCATATATAACTTGGGCCGCAAAAAAAGAACTCCCTGCATAAATGGGAGCCGACTATCCAACTAAAAAAATGACACTCCCATACACAAAAGGCATACATAAAAACCATGGAATGGCATGGCATTCTATCCCCATGGACGCATGCAAGTTGGAATTACCTGATTAGAAAATTGGCCCCACGGACGTGAGCAAGCTGGCATAAGGTCACCATAATTGTGGGACAACAAGTTCAACCCAGTGAGGTTGTTGGCTTACATTGACAGGAATTGTGGGAGAACAAGTTTAAAGTGTGTGAAGTTAACACAAAAGGGCAAACCATGTGTGGAAAACAGAGGAACTTGGATGGGAAGAGTCATGAAAATCCATGACAAGCATAAGAGGTAGATGCAAGGGAAGGGCACAAAAAGGTGGGAAATAAAAGAGGTAAGCTTTAAGTAAAAAATGAGAGGAGTGCATAACATGGTGGTTGTGAAATAGTGGTCGAGTACCAAACACATTGTATTATCGTGAAATAGTGCAGGACGAAACCATAGAGAATAGGAAAGGGGGATCGAGTGAAGAACACATCATGTTTGTGTTTGATGAAACAGTGTAGGACAACCAAAAAAAGGCAGAAGTAGGTGCGTATCAAAGACAAAAGAAATGAATATGATCTCTGTTATCTTTGATACGCACCTGCTTCTCCCTTCTTTATCTGTCTTTGGTACAAAACCCACTTTCACAACACTCCTTTTGAACTCATTGCTCTCATGCCTGCACTTTTCTCTCCTACTGACAACACACCATGTAGTTTACTCCACCTATCTATCATACAACTCATCCACTAGCCGAAAAAATGACATGGGTTAAGACCATGTCTTAGCTCATGGGTGTTTGGAATCTTCACATTAAAATCAAAGATAGTGTTTGATGATACAATTCATATATAACTTGGTCGGAAAAAAAAAAACACTCCCTGAATAAATGCAACACAAATAGCAGAAACCACACATTTCAATCCTCAAGCATAATAAACAATAAAGGCAACCAACCTTACATATTAGCTCATGGATGTTGGAAATCAGTTCACATAATATCAAACATATTGTTAGATGATACCATTCATAGACAAAGGAGGGAGAAGAAGGTGCTATCAAATACAACAGAGAGCATAGTCGTTTATTTTGCTAGTGCATGAGTTGAATGATAGATGATATTGGGTTTATTTGAAATTCATAGTTTGGGGATGTTTTCTTTGCTGGCAGGGTGTACAAATGCGGCTTAAGAAAACAACAACGAAGACAACACGATGCGTGGGAAAGGAAAAAGACAACATAGTATAACACCAAACAAAGTATACAAAGGTCTTTAATTAATATTTTATCAAGGATACTACAATGATGTCAAGTCTAGTTTTAGTACTACCCTATGAATCATGGTATTCCTGGGTGTACAACTGCGAAAGTGGGTTGAGAGCATTCCTTAGCTCATGGGTGTTGGGAATCAGTTCACATTAAAATCAAACATACTGAACTTGATGATACAATTCATATATAACTGGGTTTGAAAAAAACACTCCCTAAATAAATGCAATAGAAATAGAAGAAACCACACATTTCAATCCTTAAACAAAATAGACAATATAAGGAACGACCCTTACATATTAGCTCATGGGTGTTGGAAATTAGTTCACATCATATCAAACATTTTGCTCAATGATTCCATTCATATATAACATTGGCCAAAAAGAAAAAAACACTCCCTGAGGGCCTAAATAAATCCAGCACAAACAACACAAACCAAACATTTCAAACCTCAAACAGAATAGGCAATATAGGCAATGACCCTTACAAATTCAAAAACCCTAGCATGCTTTATTACAATAATGGTAAAGTGTGAAATGTTAGGGTTTCAAACCCTAAAAAAGACCACAACATATCAACACCCCAACATCTCAATACTATTTTTTTGAATCCTCACAATTCATAGTTCGACAAAATGACAAACTAATAAAAAAGGCGCATATAAATTACCTGGTATGCCGCATCTTTGACACAACCAACCTCTAAAATCATGAACGAAACCACTCATGGCTCTCCAACCCAACCCAACCTTGCAAGAAAAACAAATCGTAAAAAAAGGCCCGAACATAATTTTTTTTAAAAAAAATAGAGAACAAGCATGTATTCGTAATACTCCTCGACACCTGCCGATAAATCATAACTATAACACACCTGTCAACAAAAATTTATAGTTGCATGCATTCAATTCTCATAGCTATTGATGGCATTTTGATGCACTATCGAACACGGAATAAAATACCAATGGTACTCTATCCTCTCTTGATAAAAAACTCTCAAATGCTAGGTTCACTTGAGATAACTCCAAGGTTCTCTTATGTTAGGTCTTAACGTGTTGGATAGCTTCAATGGTATTGATGTGATTTGTTGTACCTGCGAGGGGACTTACGTTGAACACCTGAATGCTTGAATGATTGTTGGAACAACGAATTTCACTTGACTTTAAAATAAAGGAAAAAGATAAGGGTTGAGAGAGATCTAATCTAACTCTAAGGTAGGAGCAATGGATGATCTTTGATGAAACTCTAACCAAGTCTTGCTTCGACATGCAACAAACATCTCCACAAGGCTAGTGCAATATTCTAAGGATAGCTTTATGATTTTCATATCATCACCACAAACATAGACACCATCATGTTGATGCATATAAATGAAGGAATGATAATTGAAGTTAAGTATGGACTAATATGGATCCAGTTGACTACGTAAGGCACTTTACCATCGACAAGGTGTTAGTAGTATGGATGTACGAATTTCACCATTGATCATTAAAATTTCTTCCATTCATCTAAAAAACTTGAAAATTAAATTGAGAAGTATAGAGACCATGCAAATTGTTGAATCGACATATCAATTTCACCATATCTTCAATGAAGTTTACATGTCTTTTACAACAATATCTTGGAAACAATCTTTGCCTTCTCTTTCTACTCTACTCTAAAATGCTATCTACTATTGAGCTACTAACTATTCACTAACTATTAACTTGACAAATGAAGAAGTAAGGCCTTATATAATATTCTCATTGCATTTTAGTGGATCAAATCGATTTGAGATCAATGGCCAAGATTACAAGATAGAAACCCTAATTAGGGTTTGTTGAACCCATTACAAAGCATTAAATGCTTGACCAATTATATATTTACATTTGATAGGACACATGTCCTTCTATGAAAATTCAACCAATAGATGACGACGGTAGGTACTTTGATCCTCGTGGCCTTTGCAGTAGTTATCTCCTTTTGACAAATGAGTTTAGATATATTGAATATGGATGCCTTCTCATGAAATAATGTGATTGGATGTAATGATGACTAGGCGCCACCTCAACTTTATTGATTGTGTAGCTCATTAGAAGTGTTCAATTGAATGTGGCATATCTCTTGATACCCAACATGTGCGAGCGCTTGATGTGACAATGACTCTGCTCACGTTGATCTTCTAACTTTGATTATCTCTTCTTAAAATTGCCTTGTTGCGATCACCTGCAAGAGTTGGCTAAATCAGTCTTGTAATGATATTCACTTACAAGTGTGAAAAACTTAATAAAAAATCTTGTAATTCGAAGTCACGCCTTCAACCATTGATTGAATATAATCATCCAAAGAAATAATAATCCTTTCAAAATGCTCTAAGATGATCAAAATAAAATAAAGGCGGCTATTGTAATCAAGATCATGCAATAAATCGAATAAGACAAAAGTAAATCAGTGTAAGACGAAATTTGATCAAAGACGACTAAAGAAGCTCATCTCAGATCTGAGATTACTGATATACTGATCTAATTGTCTTTTATAGATATTTTGATCAAACGCAGTGATGTAAATTCGCTGCCACTAGACAAACAATGTTATCACCTTTACACGAATCCAATGCCACAAGTTCGCCACCTTTCAAAACAGTTAATTCCAATTGGACAATTCGCTGTCAAAAACCACTACCAGGATCATAGTCGGCGCTTGACCCGAATGCGATCGCTGATAATCAAAATGCAGAGGTGAAATCTATATCTACTTTGATGTCAAGTCGCTAGCTTATAAGGATGCCAAAATTGCTCTCAAGATGAATATCGCCCAAAACCTTATAATAAAAAATCATTGTAGAGAGGAATATCACCCAAACTGGACAGTATAATCGACCAATGTGACTGAATCGCTAGTCTGAGAGCAATATCGATTTGAATTCAATCAATGAAATGATCAAATTTGGACTGAGTAATGAATCGCCATTTTGAATCATCCTCACTGCTGTGTCAGAGTTGTCGCTTTATACCTATGTCTTCGAATGGTATTGCTGATTACAATTTGTAACAAATCCGCCATCTTAATCTATTGGTCAAAATGGAGTTTGTTGGATGAATTTGATGTGGCACAATGACAAAATCTAAATCACCACCCCAAAACGCTAACTTGCCAAATACAAGAAGTTCACTGTGGTATATTCGCTAATCAAATGCCTTCTGTTTGTCACCTTGAATATTGTTTTTGAAGGGAGAATCACTGAGCAAATCCTCTGCTGAAAATCTTGAACTAGAATTTGAACTTACTATCAAACATGGTGATAGCCCTGAAAATGACCTAACAATTTTTTTTTTCATGCCTCAGGCAGGATTGTTGGTCGTTTTGATTTTATCTTGTACGCTTCAGGCTTAGGGTTTAGGGTTTTATGCATTTTGTTTGTCTTGGTTAAAACCCCTAAACTGGTTATGATTTCGCATTACCTTTTTCACTTAAGTCCAAGGGTTCTAGTAACGTTGACAGGGCCTTTTTGTGTCTTAGGCGTTAATTTTTTCAGTGGTTCTTTTGTTTTTCTAAGTCCGTGTTTTGATTCTCCTTGGTGGGTTCCCTTTAAATATTACATCGATCGCATAAAATTTTCCTTAGTCCGACCTTAAAATTTGTTGTAGATATCTTTGTGATAACAGTCAGGCTACTAAAGTTTCCTACCATTTGTACATGTGTTAATGAACGAAGATCTTTTCATCTATGATCAAAAGATGCTTGGTGTTTAAATTGCATGAGAAGGGTAAGTGCACCAATATGGTGAACAAAAAGAGGGGTATAAGTGGCCACTTTTTTTTTTTTTTCTTTTTTTTTTTTTTTTCTGAAAACATGTAAACCTGAACTTCAAAGAGATATTCGAAGGTCACGCACTCAAAACTAGGAGTTGAGAAAATAATAAGAATTGTAGTACTATGAATCTAGTTTCTAAACTACTAGATTTTTTTAAAATTGGATAAGATTAAGAGGGTCAACCCTCTCTCGCACAAAAAACTGTTCCTGATTTTTTCTGAAAAACACAACATAGCTGTTTTCGTGCGCTGCACAAAATATATAATTAGATTTAGTATTTTGCAAAACCCTTTGGTAGGATGATAGGTAAGATTGAGATCTAGAAGTTGTGTATTTTTTTGTAATTTTTCGTTGAGTATTTTTTTTTATGATTTTTTGAAGTGACCGCATCTTGAAAATTTGGTACCTGTTCGTGCATTGGGCATAACTTGCATGAAAATAATTGAAAATGATTTAAAAAAAAAAATTGTATAGAATCTAGCGTAGAACAATTATATGTAATTTACTTTGAGTTTGGTCAAGTATATCAAAAGATATTAAAAAAATGGTAGACGTATGTCTATGAACACTGTCAAGGCATTGGTAACAAAAATTAAAGTTTACTATGCTAATGTTGTCTAAAAATAGAAAAATTTATATGGTCAGAAAGATGAGAAGACGTGTGAGATTATGGTGGTAATTTTAGAGATACCCACTTGATCATTTGTAAACTTGATGATGATGAAGTCGAGAAATCATGTTGGAAGATGAAAAAATGTGTAAAGGGACAAAAATGGAGGGAAAATGGGCTTGCAAGCCTTAGGGTCATTTTCCAACCCTCTTACCAAGCCAAGACCCGCACAGGTTTTGATGTGCAAGATAACCCGCTCGGGTTTTAAAAAACAAAAAGTACCATTCATAGTTCTACATAACTTGTACTGGTTATGTAGAACTAAAACCATCATTTTGAATTTTACAAAACCCGTATGGGTTATGAAAACCCAAAAGTAAAAACATCATTTTGAGTTTCACAAAACCCGTATGGGTTATGAAGACATCAAAATGTATGCTTGTAAACTTAGCATATACTACACATATGTATAAACATACATATATAATATGTGTTTATGTATGTATATATGCATATCTACAGTTATATATACATATATTTATATAGATATATGTATATATGTTTGTATACATGCATGTCTCTCTCATCTTCCTTCCCCCATCACCGTCTTTGTCTATTCTAAGCCCTAATTATCCTTTGAGTTCTATCTCATCTCTCTCCCCCTCACACTTCT
The DNA here is from genome assembly GCF_030272615.1 of Cryptomeria japonica. Lineage (NCBI taxonomy): Eukaryota > Viridiplantae > Streptophyta > Pinopsida > Cupressales > Cupressaceae > Cryptomeria > Cryptomeria japonica. The sequence goes on along the minus strand of NC_081405.1, from coordinate 347,794,337 downwards.
CTCTCTACCGAGTCTCTCACCCTCTTCTCCTTCTCGTTCTCTCTCTACCTCATGTCTCTCACCCTCTCCTACTTCTACTCTCTCTCTCTCTCTCTCTCTCCCTACCTCTCCCTCGTTATCTTATCCTATTCTCTCTCCTCCTCTCCCTCTCTTGACCCTATTCTCTCTCTCTCTTGACCCTATTCTCTCTCTCTCTCTCTCTCTCTCTCTCTCTCTCTTTATCTTATTCTCCCCATCTCCACCCTCTCTCTCTCTTCCTCTCCCTCTCCCTCTCTCCCAATCTCAGCTCTCTCTCTCCCCCTCTCTCTCCCTCCCCATCTCCTTATCATATTCTCTCCCTCTCTTCTTATTCCCTATTCTCTATCTTACCCCCTCTCCCCCTACTCCCTCTCTCTAACTGCCTTTCTCACCTCCTCTCCTTATCCTATTCTCTCCCTCTCTTCCTATCCCTTTCTCTCTTTCTCTCTCTCTCAATCCTATTCTCTCCCTCTCTTCCTATCCCTTTCTCTCTTTCTCTCTCTCTCAATCCTATTCTCACCCTCTCTCCCTTCTCTTTCTTTCCCTATCTCTCTCACTCTCTTCCTATCCCCTTCTCTCTCTATCTCTAACACTCTCTCCCTCCCCCTCTCCTTATCCTATTCTATCCCTCTCTTCCTACCACCTACTCTCTCTCTCTCTCTCTCAATCCTATTCTCACCCTCTCTCCCTTCTCTTTCTTTCCCTATCTCTCTCCCTCTCTCCCTCTCTCTCTCTCTCTCAATCCTATTCTCACCCTCTTTCCCTTCTCTTTCTTTCCCTATCTCCCTCCCTCTCTTTCTACTTTCTCTCTCTCTCTCTTGCTTTTCTATTATGTACAGGTTTTGAGGAACTTTTTGTTTTTTATTATTATTTTTGGCTAGGCTTACCAAGCCTAACATGTTTTTGAATTTCATAGAACACGCACGGGTTATGAGAAATTTCATTTTTTTTTCATGTGGCCACTATTTTGTTCACCATCTTGGTGCACTTACCCAGAAGGTGGACACCGTGGCTAGTAGGATAAAGCTTGAACAGATCTGACAACTCTTGCTACCCCATGGTTGAACATGCTTGGAGCATAATGATCGCCACATCGTGAGATGATGAGACGTGTCTAGGGGCCAAGATAAGCCGAATGGTGGGGGCCACTAATGACAATGAAGAGGATGATGAGTTGGAGGTGCCACATCATGCTTTTGATGTATCCGCTTGCCACAAGAGATGGTCAATGTCCGATTGACTAGTATGAATTGTGCAATATGCCATCGTGGAGAGAATCAATGATCTTGTTCCAAACTTGGTTCAAATCCAACTCATCATCCTTTTGATGTATCCGCTTGCCACAAGAGATGGTCAATGTCTGATTGACTAGTATGGATTGTGCAATATGCCATCATGGAGAGAATCAATGATCTTGTTTCAAACTTGGTTCAAATACAAATTCAAGCTGTTTACCACTCGTGCAAACAGTAATGACAAACAAGACGATGACTCTTGGTTCCATAATGATAATAAAAGCCTTTTCAAAATCATTCTCGACTCACAAAGCAATTCAATAGTGACTAGAAGGTGATTCCAGAGCTAAAGAAGATCTGAATGAGTTCTTGCAATGCAAAATTGAGGTTTACCCAGTGCGTATAAAGAAGTAAGTTGCCAAATTCCCCTTCTGTGTTTTCAAAGCCATTGAAAGCTATGAATTGCGTGAGATTGTGGTGAAAGAATTGTGAATTACTGTAGGGTTAAAAATCTTGGTATAAAAGAAGTGAGACTTTTCATTTTTCTGTGTTGAGATTTTTAAGTCTTGTGTTAGGCCCTAGTTTCCCTCCTCCGTTTGTCGGTAATTGTTAAAAAGACCTTAATCAAGTAGGATGGCTCCCTCACTAAATCACTCAGGACAGACATAGTATTTGAAGAGAAATCTGTTTGATGACTTTCTCGACCAATTGAAGCCCTCAACAAATGATAAGTATCAGGGGCAAAGGCTTATACAAGGTAAAACCATAGGAGAAGGGTTAGTTGATAAAGCATATACCATTTCAGATGCTAGGGTACCCATGACTGGGGTGGAGATGTTTAAATTATGGTATGGATAGAGGAATTTGCAATCTCCATTCTCAAGTGCATGGCAATATGATGAACAATTTAGTGGTGCCCAATGTATTCATGGATGTTGACCTTCTCAAGGCAGTTGTAGACATATATGACTCTATTTCAAGAGTAATAAGGGAGAATGATGGAGAAGTTTTGTTGACTGTCTGAAGGGAGGAGTTCCAAGAAATTTTTGACGTGTATGAACCTTTTGCCATCTTGGTTCAAGTGGATTTGAATGAAATAAAGGTTGATTACTACAGAATGAAAGGTTTCATCAAACCCAACCTCATCCCATCCCATTTGGTGAAAGTAGGAGACACAACATATGACATTGGCCCAAGTTCAGTGAAGCCTTTTCCTATTGGTGTTTTCGATAAATATCTGCAGACCACTTTCTTTTCTTTGTGCCAAGTTTTAGGTTTCAACCCTATTACAGTCATGCCACTAGATTTCATGTATATGGCTATTAAGATTCAACATCCTGATTTCACAATGGTTTTTGACTTCGCACCATATCTTGAAGAAAAAATTCATGAGGGATTTCTAGATATTAAGATGATCTATTTAGCACTCATTTTTATTGGTACTCATTGTTAATGCATACGTACTTATATATAAATGCAGACTATTTTGAAGGTACCATGAATTTTAGAAGAATTGTTGATAATATTGAGATACCGGTGCAACAATGGAGTATGGATATGTCATGGGACAAGCATGAGGCTAGTTTTGTGAGATTTGATAATGATTTTTCTTCTAGATTGAGGCAAATATTGACAGTAAATCCACCAAGGATTCCTACGTAGCTGCATGATTTTCTGAGACCAAAGGAAAGGCCGCCACTCATGAAAATTGAGCATAATTGGGAGGAAATTATCCCCTACCCAGTCAACACAATCATTAGAGTTTATGGTTTCCCTAGTTAGCCGCATGTACTAGCTTTTAATGTTCCTTTGAGATTAGGTTTTGCTGAAGTAATTTGAAAAATAGGTTGTATTCATGACAAGGAATTGAAGGGTAAGGGCAAGGGAACTATTTTCCTGGATTACATTGTCATTCCATACTTTGCAATTATGAAAGGGGGATATGTGCATTTTGACAAACTCTTTGCACCCATATCACTTGGGAGTCAGCACAGTCATGCACAGTGACCTAGAGGGATCCTACAATATTTTCAGGCAAAGAATAAAAGGAGGTTCATTGCCTCATGAGCATAATTTTCTTGAAGATATAATTAGAAATGAATTTGATTTCACCACCCAAGATTGGAGGAAGGAAAAGTGGATTTTCAAGAAGCACCATTGTACATAAAATGGATCCTAGTTATGATCCATTAAGAAACTTCACTCCATTCTATGCCAAAATTGATTTTGTTATGAACAATTTTTATGAGTTGATTCTTGCATTGAAAGAGAAGAAAACCAGACTTGAGGAAACCCACGACCATCAAGTTGAGAGAAGAAGAACGCAACAACATACACCCATTACACCTAAAGAAGCATCCCTAATTCACCAAATGAGGATGAAACAACTAGGTTTACCTCCTTCGCCACCTCATAGGACAGATGGGCTAGAAGAAACTAGATTTAGTTATGTGCCCCCTCCAAGGGGTAGTATTATGATAAAAAAGAATAAGGGATGAGGAGAGTAGTGAAGATGAGAGTGGAAATTGTAGTGACAGTGGGAAGTTGGTGAGAAGGAAAGGAAAGAAAATAATGAAAGTAGAGCCAATCCCAAAGGTGTAGGTTAAACCTTTTAAAGGGATCAAGATCATTGATCTTGAAGACTCAGACAAGAGTCCCTCACCACCACATGTGCCTTTTTCACTTCCAAGACATAATGAAGAACAAAGAGAAGAGCAACATATGGAGGAACAATAGGAGGAGGATACCATTGAAATTACAAATGTAGAAATGCAGATTGGTATTCCTCCCGTGCCACCCACTTTGGAATTAGACCCGACTCTGCTAGATATTCAGGGAAGAGCTTTTAGAGATGCCAGGAAGAAGGCATGTGATAAATTTATCGAAGATGAAGCTTTTGTAAAAATCCTGACATTCCTTCAATTGGTGTGGAAGATGAAGATAAATGAATATAAAAGGAGAAGTGTCGAAAGAATTGCCCAAAGGCTAGATAGGTCTGACTAGGAAAATCAAGAAGAAGTCAAAGGGTGAAATGATGGAGGAATTTAAAGGAATCACTGTAGATGAAGATATGATGATTATAAATCAAGCTGGTATTTTAATTTTGCTTGAGTGGGACATAGTTGATGTAGTGGCATTTGATGCAATTAGAAAATTAAAAGACCAACAATTCAGTTCAAAAGAAGAAGCAAGGTTGGCATTAAAAGGATCGGATTTTGTAGATCATTATGCAACCTTGGGGATATGGTCACTAGAACAAGGGCCTAGGAGGCCTGATATAAATGATATAAATCCAAACCTGAAAGGAAACCTCGTTGTAAAGAGAGCCTCTGATGCATAAAATGTTGAGGCCTCAAAGTTAGTTGTCGATGTAGCCAAATTGGCCCATGAAACTTCAAAAAGGGAGGCTAAAGAGAAGCAAGAACTAATGAAGAAATTTGAGAAGGTTTTTAATGATTACAATGCAGTTCAACAAAGATGAGTGGAGTTGTAAACTAAAGTTTAGCTCCTTGAATAGAGACAACTAGGAGTACCTTCTTCAGTTCTTGCCATTGCATTAGTCCCATCAACATCCAGGTCTCCACCAGTCTCATATACAGATGCATCAGTCCAGTTTGACAGTGAGACTGATACTCCAATTACACCACTAGTACCATACATTGATAAGGAGCTTGAGCCCACTAGATCTACTGACCCAACAAGAGCTCAAATTTTGGAGAGAATCAATGAGTTGGAGCAGAAGCTAAAGGAGTCAGAAAACTAGTCTGGCAGTAAGCAAAGGGAGATATTCAGTTCTGTGTTGACTCATTTGAATGAGAAAGTAGATAGTAGATTGAATAGTATTTATTATTTATATTCTTTATTGTTTAACGCTATTCAAAGTTTTGATAAAGATAAAGAGGTGGCAATCCCTTTATTCACAAAGTGGTTACAAAGGGGGACCTAGCTCAGAATAATGTCAATGGCTTCAAAGTACCATGCTGAGAGGCCACCTACACTTCAACCAACCTATTTGTTGGTAAAATCAATGCAGAAAGCCCAACTGCTGCCAAACAATATAGAAAGCAAAATAAGAGAGTTGATGAGAACTTTTAGTGAATTGAATGAAACACTTTTATCGGGTATTGAGGATGAAAATGGGGCAATCAAGCCTTTACAACTCTGGAAAGAAGAGGCATAAAGAGCCATCAACAATCAGGTGGACTTGATTTGTGATGATTTGGATACTGCCATTCTGGAAGATAGCATGGATAAAATAATATGCACAAGAACATTTTTTGAATCTTTTGAAAGGAAGGCAAATCAAGTGGCAGTTTAGTATACTCCATACAGTGCAAAAACTGACAAGGTTATGAGTTTCAAATGGTCGTCAGATGAGGAATATGCTAAATGGAGTAATACTTATTTAAAGGACGAATGAGGACATCAAGTAGTTAGCTAACTATGTGATGTGATAGTCTGATAGACGATTTTGATTCTTTGCAACATTCACTTTTTGGACGTGAGCAACAAAAAGGTGGGCCCGTTTCAAATCTTCGTCGACAACAACAAAAAGGGAAGAAAAGGTGCATAAAGTACAATGATGAATCAGTTGCAGATATTTTGGTCTTGGTTGTAACATTCCTTAAGTGAAATATTTTGTAATTGAATTATGGGTAACCAATCACTTTTGAATGACAGGTGTCTCCTCTGGCCCATAGCTTGTTTTGCTCCCTTATTTCTATAAAAGGGAATTAAAGACCAAGAGACAGGGTTCCGAATTTGGTCTCTATACTTAGTTTTTTCCTAACATTCAGAGTCATAGGTTCCTGTAGCAAGTTTTAGGTGGAAATGAGCAATTGTAAGGATTTTGCAGAGCAATAGATAAGAGTCTTGTGTTTAGTTTCTTGCAGGTTCTTGAAGGAGTTATATGTAAATTGCTTTATGATAGAAGTAGCAAATTTATTCAAAAGGAAATATAATTCTAATCTATTTCTCTCCATTGCGCAATTCTATCATCTTCTAAATGAAATGTAATCAATAATTTCTTTCATTTAGTGCATTGTTATGATGTATGTAGTTTTTGTTTATGCTGTGATCTAAGGGATCAATTAAACGCTAAAACAAATTTGCAAAGTGATAGAGCTTGTTCAAGGATTTGATAAGTAGTCTAGGTTGGGATTGCATATAAGAAATATAGCAAAGCAATATTGTCTTAAGATCTCAATGCTATTAGATTAATTCTGTTATAATTCATTTATATCTTTTGAATTCAAACGTTCAATGGAAGAAGGCACTGGTTTCGATTTATTATAAGTCTTTATAGTCAATTTTATGCTCCGATTCATTTGTGTTTGTTACACAATTGTTGATTATCAGAATAAGGATTTGCCATCCTTGAGCATTCTCCTTGTTGTTGAGCCTATATATGAGATTTTCTGCTTAATTTTGGTGAAAATTGTAAGTATGGCGCAGAGATTATAAGTTCACCAAGGGACCACCCTCCCGGGTTTTGCAAAGCCCAAAGTGTAGAAGGATTAACAGAATCTTTGTCATATGTTGGTCCAAGTTCTTGGAGATTTCGATAGTTGAAGTTGACTTCTCCATAGATAATCCGAAGAATCAACTTGATTTCTGCCTTCTTGCAATGTAAACCCAATTTTTCTAGGGGAACGAACACATGGTGCGATTTGTTGGTGTGGTAATCTTAACGATGCCCAAAGGCGAATTATGCTGATCTTCAACTAGGCACAAATCATATTCCTTATGATTCCAAATCGCTTAATGTACGGGTTATGATAGCCTCTTAGTCGCGGGTTCATCACCGATAGATTTAGGACCTGCTTTGTTTATGGATATCATTGTTAAAGAATAGCATACTGATCATTGTTCTTAGAAATCGCAGTCACTTGTCTGCACTTTAATCCCTCATTGCCAATCTCAAAGTCGCAAGGGGTATCACCTTTAAACCATTTCGCAAATGAGGCCGATCGAAATCTGAAAGTGGAATTATCTTTGTGAAGATGAATTCGCTGTTGATATGAGGTTTTCAAAATAGTTGATTTATACAAAGTTCGAACAACATCGTTACCTTCCAAGCTCGCAATGTCTTCAATTCACAAATGATGTGAATCACAGATTAAAGGTTTGGGGGTCACATCTCGAGATGCGATCGTTGTGGATGAAGATATTATTCGTTGCCAATGTAATCCCAATATTCGCTGGTATTGAAGGTAGCTTGTAGTCGTAATAGACTAACAATGAAGTTGCAGGGTGCCCAAGATTTACCTCTTCTTCAAGGTGAATTCGCTTGTCAAATATGTCTTAATCGCTGTCTCAAAATGGTAAAGACCCGATTAAAACTCCAGTCGCAGTTACTATAGATGAATTTGCCAGACATAAAAGATCATAGTCGCTGCCTCAGTTTGATCGAAATTGCTCACAATCACCAATCGCTATCGCTACTGTATGTAATCTAATATCAGAGAGAAAGAGTAAATCGTTTCAACAAAGTGATCAATTTGAAAAATAAAAAGGCATCGGTACCTCATCACAGGTCAATCGACTTTCATTTAATGTCTTTGAAACAACTCGACCACCCCAACTTAATACCCATTATTTTAAATCGAGTTGCCACTTTTGATCTCAAAGCAACTCATATTAAATCCCTCATGGGTAAGTCACCACTTTGATTAAATTAATGTCTCCAAATCACAGCTTTCATACTTGGCCGATTTAGTGCCTTTACTCTCCTCGATCACCTCAATCATTTAATATCGCTTAGTTGGTTGCAAAAGATGTATCAAACTTATTCCTCATTGTGCAATTGAACATCTCAAAATGGCTAATTGAACATCTCAAAATGGCTCTTTATTAAATGATCAACATTTATCGTCTTGCAAATTAATATTGACCTTTTTTATTTGATTTTCATGAGAAATTCTTATCCTCGTGTCTTGTTCATCGATTTTAAGGTGATCATTGAATATCTTCTACACTTTGCATCGTGGGAGTTTTCTAAGCTATTGTTACTCCAACATTCCCATTGCGTGCTCTTGCCACCTTCATTTATCGATTTGAACTTACAATTACTCATCGTGCAAATGGATATTACATTTTGAGCGACTTTGCATTACTAGGAGCAATGATGAGCAATGTATGAAGCATGCAATGTTCTCGAAAAGCAGTGCTAAGAGTAGTAACGATATGAATAGGCACTGCTTAGGCGCTGCAGTGCTACCGCTTAGAAGCAACAGTGACATCGTTGGGAAGCAACAGTGGTAGCACTGCTAAGCAGTAGTGGTAGCGTCGAGAGCCAGCAGTGGCACCGCTGAGAGGCAACAATGGTAGTGTTGAGAGGCAGCGGTGGCACCGCTGGCAGTAGTAGTGCTATTGAAAGGCAGTGCTATTGAAAGGTGGTACTATTTCCCTGCCTTAGCCAAATTTTCATGATTTTCATGATTTTCATTTTTTATTTTTTCGAAATTTTTTAATTTTTTTTGGATTTTTTAAATCTTTAATTTTTTTGTATTTTTTAATTTTTTTAATTTTTTGGATTTTTGAATTTAAGAGAGACACACTTTAAACTACACTAAATTAAGACACCTATTCTACAACAATTAAGCTAAGAAAAAAGGGGTCCTTATTTTTAATGGGGCGATGTGTGAAAACATCACAACAACAACTGCTTGCTTCCGCTTACAAATGACAAAAGAAACACAAATATAGTGGTCAATCGTTATATGATTTATTCAAAAATTTTGCTTGCCGAAAGTCAGTAATTGTGACCGTCTTACCTATTCTTGATCGGTCTAATATATCGCTGTTCGAACCACGAATCTCGTCGTCTGATCGTCGATCCCAACGAACGACATCATGACAACTAATAGGCCCCCTATGACATGAGGCATGTCATGATGGTAAGACATGGTCTTAGACATACCATTTTTTCGACTGAATAGCTAATGCCAACTTCTTTTAGGTACTAGTGCTAGTTAACCAACCTTGTGATCCCTCTCACCTAATTTGCTTAATCAATTATAATCCACATCTTGTGTTTATTTAAATCTAATTGAAATAACTTTTTGTTTATCATTTGATTAGTCCTCGAAATCGAAGATGTTTCTGTCGCTACAAGCGCAAATGAAGTATTTTATCCAGTACAGAATTTTTTCAGTCCTCTCATTACCACATCTGATGAAGGTGGGCTAAAAGCAGTAGGGCTAGATATCATCAGCATCTATGGCTTCTGTAATCGTTTACCACAGCAATCCTGTTGTCCATCCCCAATTCTCAACCACTCCTAGACCTCCTTCCCACCTCTTCAAACCCACAAAATCCCTCCATTCGTCTGCTATTCGTGAACTCTCCTCTTCATCATCGTCTTCATCCACGCTAACCGCTACTCAATTCAATCCAAACGCTGAGTCTACGTTTGCCTTCCAACTTGCCCCAAACTTCACATCAAAAACCCTACTCAGTGCCCTCAGAAGAGAAAAGGACCCACTCAATTCCCTGAAAATCTTGCAATGGGCTACAAGTCAAGAGGATTACTCTCCCCACCCTTCAGTCTACGAATTTATGATCGATTGCCTGGGATCTGCAGGCTATTTTGAAGAAATGCGAGAGGTCTTTAGTTTAATGAGCTTAAAGAAATGCTACCCCACAACGAGAACCTTCCGCAGCATGATGTGGAGCTACACAAATGCCCACAAGGTGGACGAGGCCCTTGGAGTCCTGAAAGAAATGGAGGTAATCCCACTCCAACCCGATACCCAATGTTACAATCATTTGCTTAATTTCCTTGTAAATGAGAAAAAGCTTAACATGGCAAAGTCACTGTATGCCCAAATGAGGTCTGTTGGGGTCGAACCGAACACTAAGACTTTCAATATATTGATCAAGGGCTTCTGCAAGGCTAACCAGATGAGTACTGCATTGGATTTGTTGGAGCAGATGTCATCTAAGCATGGTTTGATCCCTAAAAGCGATACATATGACATTCTCATTCAAGGGTTTATTCAAAGGGATATGGTAGAAGAGGCCTTGGAATTATGGAAGAAAATGAACTCAAATGGGTGCATTCCTAGCCATATAACATGCAATACCCTTTTACATGGGTTCTGCAAGCAAGGTAGGGTGGAGGAGGCGACCATACTTCTGGAGGAGATGTGTGGAATTGGGTTTTGCCCTGATAAAAAGACTTCGAATATTCTAATCAATGGATTCTGCAAAGCAGGAGACCCAAACAAGGCGACACACCTGCTTGAGGAAATGATGCAGGACGGTTTCAAGCCTGATGTATTCACATATAATACTTTGATTTCAGGTCTGAGCGGAATAGGAAAGTTCCAAGAGGCAAGAAGGCTTCTGGATGAAATGATTATGAAGAACTGTGTTCCAGATGTAGTTACATATAATAGCATGATCAATGCAATGTGCAAGGAGGGGAAGTTGGAAGAAGCTACTGAGCTTTTCAATGATCTGACTAGCAAGGGGCACAAGCCTGATGTCTATACTTACAATACTTTATTGTATGGGCTCAGCAAGTATGGCAAACTCGATGCGATGATGAAGTTCACAGATGAGATGCTTGCCAGGGGTTGCATTCCAGACAATGTGACTTATAATGTGTTGATGTCGAGGCTATGCAGGGAGGGAAAATTGTATAGAGCAATGCGTGTCCTGAGACAAATGCAGGCCAAGGGATGCCATCCTGATTCTGTCACTTATAACACTGTAATTGATGGACTTTGCAAGCGAGGCAGAATTCAAGAGGCAGAAGTGCTCTTTGATGAAATGCAGGCCAAGGGATGCTATCCTGATTCTTGTACTTATAACACTGTAATTGATGGTCTTTGCAAGCGAGGTAGAATTCAAGAGGCAGAAGTGCTCTTTGATGAAATGATGGATCGTGGAGTCGAGGCAACTGCGATAACTTACAATTCCCTTATTTATGGCCTCTGTCAAGCTCAAAGAGTTGAAGAAGCAACCGAGCTTGTTGATGAGATGATTGTTAAGGGACTCGTTCCTGATGAAGTAACATTCAATAGCATCCTTGGAGCTTTTTGTACTAAGGGTAACATAGGCAAGGCCACAGATATAGTCCAGATGATGATTTCCAATGGTTGCGAGCCAGATGCCATTACATATGGCATTCTGATTAATGGGCTCTGCAAAACTGGCAGATATAAGCCTGCCCTCAAGATCTTGCAAACAATGCCCATGAAAGGGATGATTCCTGAAGCAGAAGCCTATAATCCCATCTTTCAATGTCTTTGCAGGCAGTACAAGATACAAGAAGCTATGGTGATCTACAGAGAGATGTTGCAGAAAGGTGTTACCCCAAATGCTGTGACATACAAAATTCTTTTCAGAGGACTCTGCCATGGAGGAGGTCCTATTGGAGAAGCAATAGAATTTCTTGAAAATATGATGGAGAAGGGTTTCCTTCCATACATGTCAACTTTTATGGAACTTGTTGAGGCTCTGTATTTATTAGGAAGGGTGAATACTATAGTGAGACTGGTAAATTTGGCTATGCAGAAAGTCTGTTTAGAAGAGGAAAAAAAGGCTATGGTGAATGGATTTCTGAAGATAGGTAAGGTACAGGATGCCATGATTATCTTGGGCCAATTGCTGGATAAAAATTAATGCACGAGCTTCAATTTGATATGCAACTCTAATACCAAAGTCCTGACGAAAAGGAAACAATTTAATGAAATTCTCTTCGTTAGAATTTGGTGCCACCCTAGAAAGCCCCTGCTTGGTATCAACAAGGCACTTAGTCGGAGGGAGTTGAGATATAAAAGGTAGTGTTATCCTCCCCATATTATCAAGAAATGGCATACTTTTATAACTACATCAGCTTGGACTCTATTAATGTAATTCTATTTGTCAATCTTAGTTCAATGAGCAGCAGAGATGTTGATTTTCACGGCTTCTTGTTTCTCAGGTTATATCTTTCCTATTGGAAGATTGTTTGCAATAATTATGGGAACATTGACGTGTATATACTGACAAATGATAAGTCAAACATAAGAGAAACAGGGTTCATTTAAGTTCATTTATTTGGTAACAGGGTTCTTTCATAGTCACTAAACGAAAGTGATCCATAGCTTACCTAAAAAAGTCCATGTTAAATATGACATACAATTCCTATTGAGTTGCTGAGCATTATCGTGAAGAAACCTGAGACTGGAATTTGTTCTTGAATTCAAATTCCATGATGTTGGTCGAGAAATCAAATAGTTTACAGTGGCCTGCTCGTCATGTCTTTGGATGGGGTACACGGCAGAAGTATCGAACATCAAGTGTGGCATTTATATTTTGGGAGCCAAAATATTGCCCAAATAAATTAGACGGGAAGGACACAATGTTATGGATGTAGGTATACATATAGTATATGCAATTGCATATTTTATTAAGGATGCAAATTACACTTTCCTATATGAATGTTGTTAGGTAACGAAGTCATGTCAAATTATTCTTGTTGAGGTCCAGAGTCCTTGGCATTTTCTAATATTCTAGGTAAGGTTGTTCCTGGAAAATAAGGAATGCAAAATGTTTCAGAATGGATAGTTTAATTAGATTGTGAGAGCAAGATTGTATATAAATGGATTTAGCATCTTGTTACTCACGATTATATGATTCACATTATTTAGAATTTATCGAGGGAGGAAATTCTCATAGATGCCATATGGCATAAAGCATGCTCTTGGAATTAGTCAAGTATTATTTTTCAACCAAAATATGTATGTGAACCAAAATGTCATCTTATGCAGTAACTATGCGGCTTCTGTACTCCTTTGCCACCAACACCCAACAAGTCATCTCTGACCCAGACGTCTATATCTGACTGTATCCAAATACAGAAGACTCTTTCTTCAGAACCGACCACCACAAACTAGGGGGGGGCGGCAGAGAAGGAGAAGGAGAGAGGTAGAGGAAATTCCCAGATGATATTACTGAAACACTCTCAGATTCTTGAAATTTGGTTCTGATACCCATGTGCTTTCTTCTTGTGTTTTCCCCTTCCATTTTACCACATATTGCTTGTAGTGCCGATGCCTGGTACAAGTAAATTAGTCATCATCTCCTCCAACATTTTCTCTCGTTGTTCTGGTTTACTTTTGGGTAGTTTTTTCTTTCAACCTGTTAATTCTTCAGCTTCATCTACAGCCTTAGGTTATCTCCTTCATGATGTTGATACAGTCTGCAATATTGAATTCCCAATCTCGTCAGGATCACATGGTCTAAAATTCATGTACTTCATCTTATTATCTTTCTAACCGTAACCTTAACCCTAACCCATACCTTCAACACCCAACAAGTTATCTCTGACACCGACCTCCACAAAGTAACAATTACGGAGAGTGAAAGAACGCAAGAGGGAGAGGAAGTCCTAGAGGAGAATATTGAAACACTCCCCGGTTCTTGATATTTGGTTCTGATATCCATTTGCTTTTTTCTTGTGTTTTACCTTTATATTTTACCAAATATTGCTTGTAGCACCTATGCCAGATACCAGTAATCTTCTCTTCCAACGTTTTCTCTATTTGTTCTGGTTTACTTTTGATTAGTTGTTTCGTCCAACTTGTTAATGCTTTAACTGCATCTACAACCGCAGCTCATCTCCTTAATGATGTTGATAAAGGGCAGCTCATCTACGTAATGATGTTTTTGCAGATCTGCAATATTGAATTCCCAATCTCCTTGGTGTGTCATGGTCTAACCTTGTAATTCATCTTATTATATTTCTAACCCTAACCTTAACCGAAACCCTGTTTTCTTCCTAACTTAACCCAAAATATTACTAATTAATTGATTTTTTTTTTGTTTTGCCAATCCAAGAAATATTTTTGGTACTATGATATGCATCACTAAACCGTAACATAGTATTCATCTTTTCCAAGATTTTCCAAAAATAGCTAGGAAATGTCTCTATTGGACGTACTGCTTATTGGTAGGTCATGCATTCTCACAGTTTCTCTGAGAAACAGATCAATTGCTTGTCGAGCTGTCAGACATTTATGATCTTTTTAAAAGGGAGAAAATGGGCTATTTTGGAAACCTTTCAACAATAACAAAGATTGAATCAACCTTCATTGTGCTCTAGGCAGAACCAAAAGAGTATATATAAAAAATTAAAATATCTACCCATGGTTGATGAGGCACAGTATTGGAATGTACTGTCCTGTCTGTGACTTATCCTCTTTGCCAACTTGCAAATTTTGCAACCTTCCACAATTTTGCTATTTCTTAAGGAAGGCTAATAATGCTGCTTTGCTTCTGCTTGTGAAGTGTTTTCTCTCCCACAATGGCCTCCCAATCCAACAATTTTGCAGCTTTCAAGTAAAGTGCTCGTTCAATGAGTTTGCTGCTATAATTACTTTCTGCTAAACAAAACAAATCATCCTATAGAATGTAATCCCTGGATGGAATTTTGTCAAATTCCATTGAATTCTTACGAATATTCCATGCTTCTCTGAATTCTTTATCTCTTGGTCATAATTCCTTTAATCCAGCACAATCAACATCTTTGAGTAACATAGTAGCAAGTAACGCCACACTTCTGATTGATGCATCTACAGATTCTACAACCCAATTATCTTTTCCTGCCTTTTGCTGGAAGACAACAGTGTACTCTTGCAAGAACACAATTCAGTACGCCTTCAACTAAACATAGGCTGCAAGTTAAATGAATTTGAAAACAAGATGATTATTATACAATATAAATTTTTGGACAATAAATAATGTGTCCGGTGTATCAGAGCTTGCATAATTGACTACAATTCTTCTTGTGTCATTTATAAAATATTTCTTGCTTGTGTCATTCAAGTTACTACTGAAATTAGCAATTGGTCTTCTTTCTTTGCTAAAAAGCGCACTAATAACAACTCTAGTCGCATCACAATCTACTTGGAAAATTATGTCAAAATCTGGTTGAGCCAATACCAGTGCCTCTGTTAACTTATTCTTGATAACACGATATTTCATTCGGCCTTCTAGTTTTACTTAAGAGTTTTAGCAAATTAGCAATAATGCAATTTGTAAGTTGGCCGATTGATTCATGAAAATTCCTGACAAACTTTCTGTAAAAACTGGTTATCCCGTAGAAACTTCTTATTTTGTTGTATTTCTAGGATGGGGTCATTCCAAAATGGCTTTGACTGTGTTGGCGTCCACCTCTATTCCATCTTCTGAAATTAGAAAACCTAAATAGTCTGATTTGTCCTTTATAAAATAACTTTTTTTTATATGCCAAAATTTCAAGAAAGGTATATCAAAAGAGGAGTAAAGAGTTTGGCATGGGGCACTCAAAGGCTGAAACCACAGAGTAGAATTTCTCAAATATTAACAGAAAATATAGATCCAGCAGCCAAAAAAAACAAGTTATAAGCCATACAAATTTAAAAGGTAAAATTGCCAAAGCCCCTCTTCAGTAAGAATCCTATTTTAATATATCAGTAGGAAAGGTCCTTTTCAGCTGGTCCTCTTTTACTTTGTGTAGTGAATGAACATTTGTGGGGCTTCGCTCTGCCTTATCTTCATCGGATGTATTGCCTACCCTGACTGATCTGTATGTAGCTGTGGGGCAAAGCACTTGTCCTTGTTGAGTGGCTACGTAAGGGTTCTTGTCTTGGCTGCTTTCTACATGATCTATAAATGTTTCCAGACCATTAACTCTGGTATGAAAATGCGCTAAAGCAGCTTGTTGGTGGTTTGAAGAGAAGGAAAGTTGGTTGTCCTGGGCAAGGAAGTTTTGATCATTAGCTAGGAGAGTGGAGATTTTGTAACATTTCATTTACTTCCTAGCTGAGTGAAAGCATAGCCATTGACTTGGTCTTTTGCATTCACAGTAGGGTGTAGGATATTTTTTTAATAATATTGATAAGGGTTTCCATTGGGGCTCTCTCCCAGAAATCAAGTGAGATACATTAGTCCCAAAAGGGCACAAAGGATGAACCTAACCTATCAGACATAATTACATAAACTTGAGGAGCGCAAAATGAAACAAACTACAAACAAAAATAAAAAATGAATTGCCAATAGAAAAAGCATAAAAACGGGGGCATCACCCACCATCATTCAACTAAAGAAGTCACAATCCAATTACCCACACCACTCGAGGAAGATCCACCACTACCAAGGAAAGAAGCCACCCAAATCCCTTTAGAATGAGCCATAGAATCTTCAACAGGTATGACCAATTGTAGGAAATTGACCTCATAAATGACCTGAGTCCTGCAAGTAGACCAGACCGAACAGCCATCTAGTGAGGGAAGGTGTATGCACTAAAGGCCTCCAATGTGCCTTTAGCATGGGTCACCAATAGATTTTTAACCACCAACCACAAGTCACCATGGAAGGCTTGAATATCCTCGTTGTGGGACACTAAGAGGATCTTCTTTATCAGAGATCTTATTTCATACTTGGACACTGATTGCAACATATCCTCCCAAGCTGATGAAGGCATGCCAATCATCCGTGAATAAACAAAGGACACTTATAAAATTGATTGGTAAACGAGGGAGAATATTTATCTCATGTACTTATCAACTCAACCAAAGTAAGGCAGTTAGAATAACAAATAAATGACTAAATTCAATAAGATTTTGGTATGGAACAATCATAATTGATAATATCATTAAAAAGGAGACACAAAGGAACTAACATGGGGAAGCACCTTGTGGGTAAGAAATCCACCAATATATGAGTCACACTTATGTATTCCAAATGCTTTTTACAATCAATCTCCAATCCACATACTTGCTTAAGAGCTTGCATACACTCTTCTAAGATTAACTACAACACTCTACTACAAATTTCTAGCCCTTCGCTACAAATAGTCATATAGATCATCACAAATTATTCATATATGCTCCCAAAACTTGAGTTACAAGACTCAAGTGATTCTAGTGCTTAACATCACTCTAACATGATAGCATATAAAACCACAAAACATTTGGATGTTGAAACAACCATCAAGAACTAAGGAGAAGCCCAAAAAATTGAATATTAGAATGCTAAAAGGTATAGACGACTACTTGAAATGAAATTGCCCTTTTTTAAAGAAGTGAATTCATGTTTCCTAGGGCAAACTGACATTCGGTGCATGTATGTATTGGTAAACTTATCACAAAGCCTAGAAAATGCTATTTTCACTAATTTTTGATCAACCAAAGCCTACATATTGATGCCCATTCCACCTTGCACATATTCCAACATCAAAGAAACCAATTATTATCCATAAATATGTCAAAGAGTACAAAAAGTGGTTCCATTTTTGGATCCCATCTCCCTAATTAGTGATCTTATAGTCCCCAAAAGCTAGAGACTTTATGGATGAGGGTGGAAGAACCCCATTCACAAGTGACATGTAAGACACTTCACCTTTTCACCTCAATATGAAGTCAAACCTAAACTTAGTGCAATTAATTCACCAAGAGTTTGGATGATACAATGAAAGATGACATTGTCTATGGGGCCAAAAGAATCCACGAGGCCCATAGTGTATTTATAAGTTTAGACTTATAAATACACTATGAGGTCGGTGCATTGTATCGGCCCCATAGCCAAAACCATGAAAGATTGCTTGAACTAAGAATTACATTATCAAAATTGATTTTCCCAATTGAACAGACATAATGTGGCCACCCATTTTCCCATGAAGATTTTGGACCTCAAAAGCCTTCTTCTCACTATGACAAAGTTTTTTGTCTTGAGCCTAGGAGATACATAATTGATAAGAATTGTTGAAACAAAGTTATAAATTATGAAATGCATAATTGATCCTAAGCCACAAGATGTAGAAAACTATTACACAATCAAATGTTGCATGATTAGCATAGAAAGTTCCTCTATTCAATGGTAGAATATGATGAATGCACAAGTGTAGTAGATACAATAAGATTGAGAATGTGAAATCTTGTGATTAGAAGAGGGGTAGCACATCTTTCTTGATTTTCCTAGACCATGTTGATACTAGATATGCAAAGGATGTTGATATGCATCTATGATTTTTGTACTTGTAGAAGTTGTATAGTGTGGGTATTTAAAGATGAATGATAATATCTAAGTGCCATGTCTATGCTAACATGTGCCAATGCAAACACTTCTAGACAATATCTTATGCTGATTCTGTCACAAAGTTTAAGAAGCATTTGATCTTTGCTCGTTTTTGTATACTTATGGAGAAAGACAAGGAGCTCCCTTCTTGAGTTACTCTTTCCTCCAAGTATGGAGTTTGGGTGCAGCCAATTGTTTTTGAAGACTCTTCTATTGTTTGCCATTGTTGTTGTAAAGTGGGTCACTCTAATGCTAGTTGCCGTCGGAACGAGAAATCGAAGCCTGTTTGGAGAAGAAAGGATCATGTTGTTGAAGATTGTTGCAACGACAAGGCTGCTCAAAAGGTTGAAAATAGAGGGAAACCCCCTATTGATTATGACAAGATGGACACCTCTTGTTTGGTTTCAAGTTGAAATGCTTGTTCTCCTCCTTGGGTCAAGAAAATAAGCTTAGAGTTGGTTAACTCGTGCACTATGAAACAAAAATCTTTGGAGCAATTTGGCTTCAAACCACCTTGACTTTGGGTTGAGTGTTTGTAAGTTTCAGTGACTTTTTCTGTTCATTTGTTGTTTTTCTTGGTTATCCCTTGTTTTTGTATAGTGCTAATTGATCTATCCTTTTGTACAAGGGTTAGGGCCCTTTCAAAGTCCTTGCTTTAATTAATAAAAAATGTGTCAATGCATATAAATGCACATGTGCGAATAAAACACTGCCAATTTTCAAACCCAAATGGCAATCATATCATGTGTAGGGTGCGTATGGTGTCAAATGTCAAACTTGTATGGAATTGTCTCCTATGGATTAGGGTGTACTAGGTTCTATCCATGTATGACGACGTTCCTTATGGAGGAGTTGATGCCAAGTGTTGTACTTGTATGGTCTAATGCCACATTGAAGAAAGCAGAGCATGTGCTATGGTATACAATATAGAAGTGTACAAAGTATGATGTTGAAAGAGTGCAACTTTGAACAAGCCTATAGAAGTTGATAAATCTTGTGTGGCTATGTGTGAAGAAATTTGAGGTTGTGTGTTTGAGTGCAAAGTTGTTGAAGCTTGCACCACTATGTGCAAAGTAGAATTGTTGGGTGTGCACCTATGCATAAGTCATCTTGGCATTGCACGAGCATCAAAGGGAATACAAAAGGGATGCAAGACTACAATCTACAAGATTGTAGATTATATAACCCTTTTTAAGGAGCAATGGTCCCCATTGTGTATTAAATTCATTGTTGTAGCTAGTGAATTATTGCATGGAGTTGCACTTTAATTAACAATTATCTTGTAGATGCCTATGTTCACATCCTAACCACACTCAATTTTATTCTTACAACATTAATTAAATAAGACCAATTAACCTTTCCAACCATCTTTCTAGTATTAATTAAATATAATATTGTTTATTACATTAAGAAGCATAACTATAGTGACAACAAGAGATGAAATATAATGGTGTAAGTGTGTTAACAAAAACTATTTAAAGAGTGGACATATATTTAAAAAATTTAAAACTATAAAATTGTTCTTAAATAATTAGAATAAAATACAAAAAAAATAATTCTAAAATTAAATAAAGTAATGTAAAAATTCTTATGAAAATAAAAACAACTCCTTAAATAAAATAAAATTTAAATAGTTCTAAAGTAAAATATATAAGTGAAATAGGTGTTTTGAGAAGTATATTTATCCACATACTTTAGACAATTTGAAAAAAAAGAAAGAAGTTAATTTAATTAATTTATTCTCTATCCTCCCTTCCCTTATAGTCTAATTTTAAGTAAATAAATGAAATATTCTTTAATTATCTTTATTCTTCATATCACAATTCTATAAAAATTAAATAATTTTTTTTTTTCACATCAAGTCATGCATTCATTAAAAACAAATAATTAACTAATAAATTCACTTGTACATTCTTAAGCATGTTTAGGTCATAGTCAAACTTGCACACTTCATACATGTACATGGTCCATACTTCCCACTTCCTCACAAAATCCTCTTATGAAGTCTCATCCATCAAGGTATTTTTCTTAAGAAAATCTTGATATTTTACATGTCTCGAAAAAAATATTTTTTGGATTTTCAAAAAGGTCATATTTAATTCATTCTTTTTGGTTCTTTTTAATTCTTACCCTTCATCTCTTTCAAAAAGAATCTTGACCACCCAACTCCCTCTGATCTTCACCCTCTTCAAGTGCATTAATCACAAGGTGCTACTTGGAGGCTTCTCTTTCTCATAATCCTCTCAATCAATTTCACTTATTGATCTCTTAGATCAATCTAAACCCTTGATCAATCATCCTCTCAATTTACAAATCAAACATATTGTGAGTCATTTTCAAGAAGTACAAGAAGTGCAAAGTCGTGCTATTACTTCGAACAATTACATCACCTCTCAAGAAAAAAATCACTGGAGCAAAACCACACACATCTTATGTGTGCAACAAGGAGTTGTTGATGAGATAAAATTTTATTTTGCTTCTGTAGTGTCATGAAATTGCGACCCTTGCAATTGTCGACCACATTAGGGTCCTCACGCATGCTATTCGAATCCCTAAGCCTGGTCGAAGATCGAAGACTTGCTTGGCACTTGAGAACTGCATCTTGCTTGCCCTCTGCATTGCCTAAATTGCATTCTGTCCTGGAAAAAAGGGCAGGATAGGGGAGTGGTGCCCCTGTCCCTTGCCCAATTTTGGGGCAGGACCCTTTTCAATTCTACTTTGGAGGTTGTGCATTGAGTGAGAAAACTCCCCCAGTGTCAGCCTACGATGGAAAATTAGTCAATTAAAAGTAATTGACAAGTATATAAGTCACATTTCCCCTTCCATTTTGGGCATAACACAGATACATGGGATCACACATTCAAGCATTCAAGCATTCTTTTCTAGCATTGAGCATTCTCAAGTCGCCTTTCAAGGCTAGGTGTTGCATTCAAGTCAAGGATTCAACCATTGAAGAGGAGATTCATTCCAACATTAAATTCCACACAAGAAAATCTATCTACATTCTATCTACAACCTCCCTTGAGGTGATTTACATTTCAGTCTTTCATTTACATTCACTTGCAAGTACTTTCTTTCATCATTTGGTTAATTCCAAAACTGGGGTTTGACCTGAAGGCAAACCCCCAATCCCAACACATTTCCCTTTCTTTTCTATGTGTAGGTTGTAGGTGCGTGGTTGTACTTTAAGATTTGGACTCCATTTGCAGAGGTGGAAAAACCCTTTTTGTTTCGCGGATTTTTTGGAGGACCGTGTACTCTCCCACCACGGTCTGGACAACTTTTTCCCAAATTCGCAGGGTGGCTTCGTCTCGACATAATATTTCTAGATCCAGGTGCACAACTTCATCCTACGGTTCTATCTCAAGTTATAATCAGATCTTTGTAGCTTTTTCACTTAGTCATAAGTACACAATTCAATCAATTCAAATCTCAATCTCAGAAGAGGGGATTAACTTACCATCACTCAGAATTCAATCTCTTTCTCTAGAGGTTGAATCTAGCGTGTTTTCCTCCCTCTTCCAATGTAATGTGGAAAAAGTGTTTGAAGGGAAATCCAAAGTGAAACTTTCATCTCTCCTCAGAGGGAAGAAAAGCTTTCCTATTGATCTCTCCATAATTAACCTTTTTCCCAACATTACATTTTGGTGAACCTGATGTCTTACATACTTTATTTTGAAAATCATTGCATATTTTTCATTTGCAAGTTAAATTTTTCTGCAAACTTAGTGGTTAATTCATTCAAAACCCTAGTTTTTAAAATTGAAATAGAACTTGTGTTTTGCAAAAAATTCTTGTTATTTCTTAGATCTGAAAATTGCTTTGTTTGTCAAATTCAATTTCTTCATTGGCTTGTTCAATTTGCAAATCAAATTCACAAAATTAAGAGGTTAATTGTCAAGACCCTAATTTTTAAAAATCATCTTCAAATTGTGTAAAAAAATTGAATTTACATTTAATTTTCAGATTTGTGACTGTTTTTAGACTTATTTTATGTCCTACAATTCAAATTTTCAATTTCCCTCCTTTGTCCAAAATTCAATTTTCAAAAATTAAGCGGT
The DNA here is from genome assembly GCF_030272615.1 of Cryptomeria japonica. Classification (NCBI taxonomy): domain Eukaryota; kingdom Viridiplantae; phylum Streptophyta; class Pinopsida; order Cupressales; family Cupressaceae; genus Cryptomeria; species Cryptomeria japonica. The sequence goes on along the minus strand of NC_081405.1, from coordinate 347,771,974 downwards.
TAGGTCATAAAATCCTAATTTTCAAATTTCATTGGATTTTGTGCAAATTTCAATCAATTTTGTTGATCACTAAAATTACTTTCAGGATTACCACCTTATGGGAAACTCAGTGATGGGGGACCTGCGCATTTTCACTAAATGACCTCTGGGATTTTAGAAGCCGCCTCTTCATTCATTAGGGGGGAGAAAAGGTGAGAAGGAAATATAAAAGCAAATCTATTCTAAGTGATGCGCCAAACTAATTTTGATGCAATAAGGGGCACAAAGAACTTCACATACATGTTATTCCGAGGCCCATTCAACAATCTACATGCCCAGACAGAACCATAATCAAGATATAACCAAAATTCCTTTTAACATAAAGCAATACACACCACACATCCACCATATAACAAGTGCAAATAGTAGTTTAATCGACAGAGTATTAGGCATATATTTCTAAAGTTATGTCAGAATTGCAAGGATGCACATAAAACTATTAGAGCATACTGGAAAACAATAATCATAGAGGCCACAAACACAATTTGATTATCCTCTCTTCAGGAATACAATCACAACTTAAAGGCTCAATTCCTATCTAGAATACTTGACTATATCTTTTGAGATAAAAATTCTAAACCCCATTTACAATGTGCCTGTAGGCTTATATAATGAAAAAATCTTTGATCTAGAATGATGATTGTAGTCAAACATGCTTCTGCATGCTTGCCGCGTGTCCACTGTCATCATGAAGTTTGTTGCAACTGTCCTAAGCTTGATCTCTGCATCACTATTTTCTTCCATGTGCGTGGCATGGTTGCCACTTGAAATTCACTTTTTCTATTGCAACCGCTAGATCACACGAGCTTTTATTTTTTCTTCATTCGTGCCTTCTGGTTTTGCCATGCGACACCTCCTGCGGCCTTTTTCCCTGAAAAGAAACAAAGGCGCACTTTTGAAATCTCCCCAGACTCAAAACATCTCTAGACCCGTGCTTTGCCGACATGTGGCGCGTTGGCGGGGCTTTTAGAGGCTTCTTCTCCCTTTGCTTTTGAGGACCCCGCGGTGCTGACATGTGGCACCCCCGCAGGCCTTCGAGAGAGCAAGAAGCTATGGGCTTGCGAGAAACTACGCCATGCTGACATGTGGCACGCAAGTACCTACTCCCCGTGAGCAACAACAAATTGTTCTTGACTTGGCGGGATCATAACTTTCCACTCGGCGCTCGAAATCTCAAGCCTCTTACACCATCAGAAAGGTCTTCAAAAGATTTAGTTCCACTCCCTTAACACTCGAGTTAAAGGACCAGAAATATTTTCGACCCCAAATCTTGCTCCAAAGGCCTCCAAAAATGCAAAATACTGAAACATAGACAAAATATCAAAAATTGGATTTTCGGTTTTTCTCACCTCTGATTGGTCCGGATCTCCTTTGGGATGATTTTGATATGTTTCCATCAATGCCTTGATCATAAAACCCCGAAACCGTAGATATTATCTACAGTTTTTGGTGACTCACGGGGGGACCTCTGCCTGCAGAGGTTGAACCCAAAATCTCTGGTTTCGCAGACCAGAATGCCTTATTCATGCCAAAAGGGAGCTTCCACCTTGCTGATTCGTTCTAGATATCTTAGATCGGCTCTCAATGACAAATCATAAGGGAACGCAATTATCAACATTAGAAAACCAGAAGCCTTAGCTATCCATTGGGAACATAGTCACAAAAGGTATCCAAAAAATATGTGCACTATTGCACTTGGAGGAAAACTGGAAACTAAAACATGCATTCTCTTAAGGAGAATATAGCATGTGTAACCACACTTCTTGGAAAGGAAAAACATCTAACCATTATTTACATGATCTTTGAACTCTGTAAGGAAATCAAACAAAACCATTAACTAGCTTATCAAAGTAGCTTCCCCTTCTAACCAACTTCTGATGCTTGACATGTTCTCGAGAAATCGGGCATAATGGAAAAAATAATAAGCATCCAACAAATTGTTGGAATGCCTCCCATAGGTCAAGAACAAAGAATCTCACCCATTCTTGAATGTTATCTTCCTGCAGTGAATGAGTGAGTTGAACCTGCTCTCCTTGGTACTCATCTTCATGCTTAGAGGCAAGCATGACTAGGGGCGACTTGCAACTCTCTAACTGAGCTAGAAGGTGGATGGGGCATTTGCGTGAAAGTTTCAAGTCCAGACAATCATCATTGGACTTTAAGTCATGCTCTATTTCCTTGATTTCTTGTTGACTAGCAAGGGCTTGTTCTGGTGGCTCATCCACTAGAATGGGAACCTTCCTCTGTTGTTGATGCTTCTCATACTCTTCTAGCTTGGGAGATAGAGGCTTGATGTTAATAGATGAGCAAAAGGCTTCTAAATCGTCCCAAAATAGGTGTTCATCAATCTCCTCTTCGCTTCCTTCCACGACAGAGATCACCCTTGCTTCACGACAGTCCTCATGGTGATCTATAGAAGCATCGAGCTTCTCCTCTCATTCAACCTCATGAGCCTTCTCATATTCACATAATCCACTATTCTCTTTAGCATCTGCTTGCTTCTTTAAGACTTCTACCACTACAGAAATGGAAAATTCCCCTTCCTCAGGCTTAATAAGGTAGGGAAGCTCATCAAATGAGAGGAATAAATCCTTTTCTTCATTTTTCTTTCTTACTCGATTGATGCCTTGCTGCTGCAATTGCTCATCTTCATTTTTCTTTTGTGATAAGGGTAGTTCTTCACCCTCGCAAGCATGTGGCAACTCACAACCAGAAAACTGTTCATCTTCATTTTTCTCTTGTGATAAGGGCAGTACTTCACCCTCGCAAGCATGTGGCAGCTCACAACCAGAAAACTGCTCCTCTTTTTTCATCTGTTCACGAGACCAATCAACCCTCCAAACAATAGGTCCACCCTTAAAGAGTGAAATGGTATCAGGAACGAGGAGCTAAGGGGGAAAGATTTTTTGAAAAATAGATTGAGGGGGCTCATTAGAGGGCATCCCCTGCATGGTGCTTGAGGTTTCAAATTCGGGAGCTCCACTGGTGGCTGATTTCCCTTCTCGCATGAGCTGCTCTTCCATAATCACTAGCCGTTTGATCTCTTCTTCCTTAGCAGAAACTTGCATGGCAAGGAACTCCTCTTGTTGTTTTCTTCGTGCCTTTGTTTGCTGTTGCTAAAGTTGGGCCTAGTAAGCAAGCTGATCTTGGCAATATTCTTGCTCCAAATCAATAACCTTCAATTGTTCTTGGAAATTCATCATTATTTCTCTAATGTTAACATTTTCCCAGCTTAGCACATTTTGATGCTCGAGGAAGGGGTTGACATGTTGATGGGAGACATAATAAGCATCCGGATGTTGGGAAACATATGTAGGTTGTGCAGGGGTGGGTGGAAAGCAAGCGTTAGGAAATTGGCCATAACTTGTTGTAGCAGGGGAATATGAAGCAAAACTAGAAACATATCCAGCTTGGTATCGTTGATAGGGAGGCTAAATGCTTGCATTTTTGTGGAAAGGAGGTGGAAACATGCACTGTTCGTGATATCCTTCCATACTAGAGCATAAGGAATTCAAAACATATGGAGATGATGTTGTAAACAAGAGCAAAAGGTCTGCTCAAAATAGAGAACCTGGTACATACCAATAGGATCACCCAAATGATTTGAACCTGTAGAGTCGTCGGGTGCTTGCAGAATACCTCTTTAAGGATAAAAAACGCTAAAGAATGCACCAAATCTCCAACAAGCGATGTAAAACTCACAAAAGTCGATCCTACCGAGCGTGCCAGAAAAAGAATTGTTGATTACTAAAATTATTTTCAGGGATTACAACCTTATGGGAAACTCAGTGATGGGGGTCCTGCGCATTTTCACTTAGTGACCTCTGGGATTTTAGAAGCCGACTCTTCATTCATTTGGGGGAAGAAAAGATGAGAAGGAAACATAAAAGAAAATCTACTCTAAGCAATGCACCAAACTGATTTTGATGCAATAAGGGGCACAGAGAACTTCACATACATGTTATTCTGAGGCCCATTCAACAATCAAATGCCCAGACAGAACCATAATCAAGATATAACCAAAATTCCTTTTAACATAAAGCAATACACACCATGTATCCACCAAATAACAAGTGCAAAACATGGTTTAATTGACATAGTGTTAGGCATATATTTATAAAGTTATGTCAGAATTGCAAGGATACACATAAAACTATTAAAGCATACTAAAAAACAATAATCATAGAGCCTGCAGGCACAATTTTATCATCCCCTCTTCAGAAATACAATCATAGCTTAAAGGCTCCATTCCTATCTAGAATACCTGACTATATCTTTTAAGATGAAAATTCTGAACCCCTTTTACAATGTGCCCACAGGTTTATATAATGAAAAAATCTTTGATCTGGAATGATGATTGCAGCCAAACAAGCTTCTGCATGCTTGCCGCGTGTCCACCGTCATCATGAAGTTTTTTGCAATTGTCCTGAGCTTGATCTCTGCATCACTATTTTCTGCCATGTGTGCGGCATGGTTGCCACCTGAAATTCATTTTTTCTGTTGCAGCCTCTAGATCATGTGGGCTTTTGTATTTTCTTCATTCGCACCTTCTAGTTTTGCCACGTGACGCCTCTTGCGGCCTTTTGCCCTCAAAAGAAATAAAGTTGTGCTTTTGAAATTTCCCTAGGCTAAAAAGATTTCTCAACTTGTGCTTTTCCGACATGTGGTGCGCTAGCGGGACTTTTAGAGCCTTCTTCTCCCTTCTCTTTTGAGGACCCCGTGGGCCTTCGGGAGAGGAAGAAGCCGCGGGCCTATGAGAAACTACGCCATGCTGACATGTGGCGCACTTGTACCTACTCCCCGCGAGCAACAACAAATTGGTCTTGACTTGGTGGGATTATAACTTTCTGCTCGGCGCTCAAAATCTCAAGTTGCTTACAACATCAGAAAGGTCTTCAAAAGTTCTAGTTCTAGTCCCTTAACACTCGAGTTAAGTGACCAGGAATAGTTTTGAACCCAAATGTTGCTCCGAAGGCCTCTAAAAAATACAAAATATTGAAACATAGACAAAATACCGAAAATTGGATTTTTGGTTTTTCTCACCTCTGATCGGTCAGGATCTCCTTGGGGCTGATTTTGATATGTTTCCATCAATCCATTGATCATAAACCCCCAAAAGCATAGATATTATCTACAGTTCTTGGCGACTCATAGGGGGACCTCTACTTGCAGAGGTTGAACCCAAAATCTCTGGTTTCGCAGATCAGAATACCTTATTCATGCCAAAAGGGAGCTTCCACCTTGTTGATTCATTCCAAATATCTTAGATTCAACTCTCAATGAAAAATAATAAGGGAACACAAATGTCAACATTAGAAAACCGGAAGCCTTAGCTATCCATTGGGAACAGAGTCACAAAAAAGATCCAAAAAACATGTGCTCTATTGCACTTGGAGGAAAACTGGAAACTAAAATATGCATTCTCTTAAGGAGAATGTAGCATGTGCAACCACACTTCTTGGAAAGGAAAAACATCTAAATATTATTTACATGATCTCCAAACTCTGTAAGGAAATCAAACAAAGCCATTAACTGGCTTATCAAAGTAGCTTCCCTTTTGACCAACTTCTGATGCTTGACATGTTCTTGAGAAATCAGGCAGAATGGAAAAAATAATAAGCATCCAACAAACTATTGGAATGCCTCCCACAAATCAGGAACAAAGAATCTCACCCATTCTCGAATGCTATCTTCCTATAGTGAATGAGTGAGTTGAACCTGCTCTCCTTGGTACTCATCTTCATGCTTAGAGGCAAGCATGACTAGGGGTGACTTGCAACTCTCCAGCTGAGCTAGATGGCGGATGGGGTATCTGCGTGAAAGTATCAAGTCTAGGCAATCAACATTGGACTTGCAGTCATGCTTTGCTTCCTTGATTTCTTGTTGACCAGCAAGGGCTGGTTTTGGTGGCTCATCCACTGGAATGGGAACCTTCCCTTTTTGCTGTTGCTTCTCATACTCTTCTAGCTCGGGAGATGGTGGCTTGATGTCAATAGATGAGCAGGAAGCTTCTAACTCGTCCCAAAATAGGTCTTCATCAATCTCCTCTTCGCTTCCTTCCACGACAGAGATTACCCTTGCTTCGCGACTGTCCTTATGGTTATCTATAGAAGCATCAAGCTTCTCCTCTCGTTCAACCTCACGAGCCTTCTCATGTTCACATAATCCACTATGGTCTTCAACATCTGCTTGTTTCTTTAAGACTTCTACCACTGCAGAAATGGAATATTCCCCTTCCTCAGGGTTAATAAAGTAGGGAAGCTCATCAAATGAGAGGAAGAAATCCTCTTCTTCATTTTTGTTTTTTACTCGGTTGATGCCTTGCTGCTGCAATTGCTCATCTTCATTTTTCTCTTGTGATAAGGGCAGTTCTTCACCCTCACAAGCATGTGGAATCTCACAACTAGAAAACTGCTCCTCTTCTTTCATTTGTTCACGAGACCAATCAACCCTCCAAACAATGGGTCCAACCTTAAAGAGTGAAATGGTATCAGGAACGGGGAGCTGAGGGGGAAAGATTTTTTGCAAAATAGATCGAGGGTGCTCATTAGAGGTTATCCCCTCGATTGTGCTTGGGGTTTCAAATGCGGGAGCTCCACAGGTGGCTGATTTCCCTTCTTGCATGAGTTGCTCTTCCATATTCGCTAGCCATCTGATCTCCTCTTCCTTAGAAGAAACTTGCATGGCAAGGAACTGCTCTTGTTGTTTTCTTCGTGCCTCTATCTGTTGCTGCTGAAGCTGGGCCTAGTAAGCAAGCTGATCTTGCTGTAGGCAATATTCTTGCTCCAAATCAATAGCCTTCAACTGTTCTTGGAAATTCATCATTATTTCTCAACCGCTAACATTTTCCCAACTTAGCACATTTTGATGCTCAAGGAGGGGTTGACATGTTGATGGGAGACATAATAAGGCTCTGATTGCTAGGAAACATATGTAGGTTGTACAGGGGTGGGTGGGAGGCAAGCGTTAGGAATTTTCCCATAACTTGTTGTAGTAGGGGAATATGAAGCAAAACTGGAAACATATCCAACTTGATATCGTTGATAGAGAGGCAAAATTCTTGTATTTTCATGCAAAGAAGGTGGAAACATGCATTGTTCATGATATCCTTCCATACTAGAGCATAAGGAAAGCAAAATACATGTAGATGATGTTTTAAATAAGAGCAAAAGGTCTACTCAAAATAGAGAACCTGGTACATACCAATAGAATCACCCAAATGATTTGAACCTGTACAGTTGCCAAGTGGTTGCAGAATACCTCTTTAAGGCTAAAAATGTTGAAGAGTGCACCAAATCTCAAGCAAGCGATGTAAAACTCACGAAATTCGGTCCCATCAGGCATTCCAGAAAAAGAACTATTGATCACTAAAATGTATTTCAGGATTACAGCCTTATGAGAAACTTAGTGATGGGGGACCTGCGTGTTTTCACTAAGTGACCTCCGGGATTTTTGAAGCCGACTCTTCATTCATTAGGGGGGAGAAAAGGTGAGAAGGAAACATAAAATAAAATCTACTCTAAGCGATGCGCCAAACTGATTTTGATGCAATAAGGGGCACAAAGACCTTTGCATACATGTTAGTCCAAGGCCCATTCAACAATCTACATGCCCAGACAGAACCATAACCAAGATATAACCAAAATTCCTTTTAACATAAAGTAATACACACAACGCATCCAACATATAACAAGTGCAAGAAATAGTTTAATCGATAGAGTATTAGGCATATATTTCTAAAGTTATGTCATAATTGCAAGGATGCACATAAAACTATTAAAGCATACTGGAAAATAGTAATCATAGAGACTGCAGGCACAATTTGATTATCCCCTCTTCAGAAATACAATCATAGCTTAAAGGCTCCATTCCTATCTAGAATACTTGACTATATCTTTTAAGATAAAATTTTTGAACCCCTTATACAATGCGCCTTTAGGCTTATATAATGAAAAAATATTTGATCTAGAATGATGATTGCAACCAAACAGGCTTCTGCGTGCTTGCCGCGTGTCCACCGTCATCATGAAGTTTGTTGCAAATGATCTGAGCTTGATCTCTGCATCACAATTTTCTTCCATCTGCACAGCATGGTTGCCACCTGAAATTAACTTTTTCTATTGCTACCGCTAGATCACGTGGGCTTTTGTTTTTTCTTCATTCGCACCTTCTGGTTTTGCCACGCGATGCCTCCTGTGGCCTTTTTCCCTTGAAAGAAGAAAAGGTGTGCTTTTGAAATCTCTCAAGGATCAAAACATCTCTCGACCCATGCTTTGCCGACACGTGGCGCGCTGGCGGGGCTTTTAGATCCTTCTTCTCCCTTCATTTTTGAGGACCCCACGGTTCTGACACGTGGCACCCCTGCAGGCCTTCAAGAGAGAAAGAATCCACAGGCCTATGAGAAACTATGCCATGTTGACATGTGGCACGCTCATACCTACTCCCTGTGAGCAACAACAAATTGTTCTTGAATTGGCGGGATCATAACTTTCTGCTCGGCACTTGAAATCTCAAGCTGCTTACACCATCAGAAAGGTCTTCAAAAGATCTAGTTCCAGTCCCTTAACACTTGAGTTAAAGGACCAGGAATAGTTTTGACCCCAAATCTTTCTCCGAAGGCCTCAAAAAATGTAAAATACTAAAACATAGACAAAATACCGAAAATTGGATTTTTGGATTTTCTCACCTGTGATCGGTCCGGATCTCCTTCGGGATGATTTTGATATGTTTCCATCAATTCCTTGATCATAAACCCCCAAAAGCGTAGGTATTATCTATATTTTTTGGCGACTCATGGGGTTACCTTCGCTTGTAGAAGTTGAACCCAAAATCTCTGGTTTTGCAAACCAGAATGCCTTATTCATGCTAAAAGGGAGCTTCCACCTTGCTGATTCGTTCAAGATATCTTAGATTGTCTCTCAATGATGAATCATAAGGGCACACAAATGTCAACATTAGAAAACCGAAAGCCTTAGCTATCCATTGGGAATAGAGTCACAAAAGGGATCCACAAAAAATGTGCACTATTGCACTTGGAGGAAATCTGGAAACTAAAACATGCATTCTCTTAAGGAGAATACAGCATGTGCAACCACACTTCTTGGAAAGGAAAAACATATAACTATTATTTACATGATCTCCGAATTGTGTAAGGAAATCAAACAAAGCCATTAACTGGCTTATCAAAGTAGCTTCCCCTTCTGACCAACTTCTGATTCTTGACATGTTCTTGGGAAATCAGGTAGAATAGAAAAAAATAATAAGCATCCAACAAACCGTTGGAATTGTTAGGTCCCAGAGACAACTGAGAGGGGGGGGGTGAATCAGTTGTCAAATGAATTTAAACCAAAAACAACTTAAACAACTTTTTGCTTAATACCGGTGAAACAATCTGTTATACTGGTGGATAGTTTTATTAGACAATTGCAATACCAGTAAAGATTAATGCATGAAACAAAAAGACAAAGTCATCCACAACACATAACACCAATATTTGTACGTGGAAACCCTATAAGGGGAAAAACCACGGTGGGAAACCTTACCCACAATCAGATGATACTACTGTAGATAGTAAATGAATACAAATGGGGTCTGCACATGCAGAAAGGCCAAGCTCCTAGAGCTCACTGCTCAATCACAAAATAGGAGTCACACTGACTACAATTGGATGGTTAAATCCAATAAGAATGTACTGCTCAAAATAACATCTTCATATGCTGGATTCAGTACCGGTGTAGTTCTAATTGTCTTCACAAAAACCCTCCTTCAATCTTCAAATGATGTCTGCGCGTATAGCTCTGCTTATTCTTGCATATACCTTCACACAATCCTTTTTCGCACTCCACACATGATCTTACAAATAAGATCTTACATTTATACCATAACCTAGGACCAATTTTAGTAGGTCGGCTCTATAAGATATATTACAATAAAATCATTTTATAACAAAAACAATATCCGATGCAATAACCGATTTAACATGTCGGCTCAATGCATTTACAACAATAATAAGTCATCTCCATAGCGTGCCATGCTGATCTGGAGAAGATAAACCTATCGGTGTAACTTGGACCTATTTGCCGATAACAACAAATATGTAAATACGAATATGCCAATTAATAAAACTCCAAGACAAGGTGTCCACACGATGTCTTCAACATAACCAAGCGTTTTCCATGTGCTGGTGATCATTATATCCTGCCGGTGTACCAGATATCGGTGACTGTGCATAAGTCACTTGCTTGCCGGTGAATGTTGCTGATTCTCCAAAGTGCCAGAGTTGATAAGTGTTTAGTAGGTGTTGACATCAATAACAAAACCATACAAAAATATGAACAATCTCCCCCTTTGGCATTGATGGCAACACAAGATGGAAAAACCATCAAAGTGCCAAAATAGAAATGCCAAATACCAAAAGCCAACAATTTTCCAAAAAGAGATCATAACTAGAAATCAAATACAGATACAGAGAGTAATAATCTCTCCCAAATAACAATCTCTCCCCCTGGGAGAAACATGTGTTTTCCTTGTGTTTTTCCATACCAATCTCTCCCCCTTTGACATCAAATGCCAAAGTTAGTACAAAACCAAGCTCATATACAAAATACCAACCAAATTAGTATACCAACTACTCCCCCTGACAAGTAGCTTCCTCATCAAAGACAGAGTAAAAGATTTCTCTATTAATTTTGTCGGTTGATGACAAACATCAACTTCCTAAGTCTCTACCAGTGGGGCATGACCCCAAGCTAGTCTCTGAGATATTCAAAAGTCTCCTTAGGTAGAGGTTTAGTGAAGATATCTGCAATCTGCTCTTTAGTATTCACATAAACCAGTTTTATTCCCTTTGCTTCAACATTTTCCCTTAGAAAATTGAGTTTGATAGAAACTTGTTTGGTTTTAGAATGTAATACTGGATTCTTAGATATATCAATTGCTGCAGTGTTATCACTATAGATAGTAATAGGTTCCTTGCATTTTACCTTTATGTCTTTCAACATTTGCTTAAGCCATAGTACCTTGTATAGTTAGTTGCTGCTGCAACATATTCTGATTCTGCTGTTGATAAATATGTACAACTTTGTTTCTTACTCAACCAAGAAACTAGTCTGTTTCCAAGAAAGAATTCTCCTCCGGTGGTGCTTTTTCTATCATCCACATCTCCTGCCCAATTCCCATATGTGTATGCACATAATTCAAAATTTTCATCTCTAGGATATGATAATCCAAGATTTATAGTGCCTTGTAAGTACCGGAAAATCTTTTTTACTGCCGATTCAATATTTTCTCTAGGATTACTCTAAAATATTGAAACAATACATACTACATTCATAATATCACTGGTTTGTGTCAAATACAGTAAACCTCCTATCATAGATTTGTATCTAGTTGGATTTATAGGTGTAGATTCATCCCTTAGTGATAGTTTGTCATTTGTAGTCATAGGTGTGCTTACCGGTTTAGAGTTCTCCATCCCAAATTTCTTTAGTAACTCTTTTAAGTACTTGGATTGACTCAAGAATATACCTTTATCAGTCTGTGAAATCTGCAATCCTAAAAAGAATTTTATTTCTCCAATCATAGACATTTCAAATTCTTGCTGCATTTTAATAGAAAATTCTTTACATAATCCATCTTCTCCTCCAAAGATTATATCATAAACAAAAACTTCTATAACCAAGATGTCATCATTAGTCACTTTATAATATAGATTGCTGTCTGCATTACCTTTAGAAAAACCAATCTTTAAAAGATACTTATCCAATCTTGCATACCAAGCTCTTGGAGCTTGCTTCAATCCATACAAAGCTTTTCTTAACCTGCGAACCATATCTTTGTTATTTGTCAAAGAAAATCCATCAAGTTGTTCAATGTAAACTTCTTCTTCAAGATCTCCATTCAAAGATGCACATTTAATATCTATTTGATATACTTTGTAGTTCTTATGTGATGCAAAAGCCAAAAACAATCTAACTGCCTCAATTCTAGCTATCGGTGCAAAGGTTTCATTGTAATCAATTCCTTCTTTCTGAGAATATCCCTTACACACTAGTCTTTCTTTATTTCTGATAACCTTACCATCTTCATTAAGTTTGTTTCTGAATACTGATTTGGTTCCAATTACATTTTTATCTTTAGGCCGAGGAACTAATGTCCAAGTGTTATTTTTCTCAATTTGTTCTAATTCTTCTTCCATAGCTTTAGTCCAATATTTATCTTCACATGCCTCATTAATAGATGATGGTTCAGTTTGAGAAATAAGACATACCTCTTCATTTGCCAATCTTCCTCTTGTCATAACTCCTTTATACTTGTTTCCAATTATCTTATCTTCAGAATGATTCAGTCTTACATACTGAGGTGTCTTTGTTTGTTGCTGTTCTTCAGTTAGTGTGGAATTTTTAGATGATATCGGTGTAACTGGATCTTCATTCTGTACTGATAGATTTGTCAAAATTTCTGTTGCCAGTTCAGAGTCTATATACCTTGAAGTTCCTCTGAATTGTTCATCAATCTTTACATTTGTACTTTCAACAATTTTCTGCAATCTTTTGTTAAAACATCTATATGCCTTGCTCTTAGATGAATAGCCAAGAAATATTCCTTCAACACTTCTAGGATCAAATTTGCCAATATACTCATCTATTCTGATATAACATTTGCTTTCAAATATTCTGAAATATTTAAGAGGAGTAATACCAAACCATAGTTCATGAGGGGTCTTACCGGTTTCACCTTTGATGTGAACTTTGTTGAATGTATAGACCACTGTACTGACTGCCTCTCTCCAATATGCATGTGGTAGGTTTGCTTTTGATAACATACTTCTTGCTGCATCCAAGATAGTTCTGTTTTTCCTTTCAACAACTCCATTCTGCTATGGTGTCCAAGGTGCTGATTCCATTTACTTCACAGAATGAATTAAATTCCTTAGATGTAAATTCTCCTCCTTGATCTGATCTTAGACATTTGATTTTCTTACCGGTTTTATTTTCTACCATAGCTTTGAACAGTTTGAACTTTCCAAGTGCTTCTGATTTTTCTCTGAGAAAAGTAACCCAACACATTCTAGAATAGTCATCAATGATTAGCATGAAATATCTATCACCTTGTAAGATTTTAGTTTTAGTTGGACCACATAAATTAGTATGAATAAAATCAAGAACATTATTGGATTTTTCTGGAATACTTTTGAAACTAGCTTTAACTTGTTTTCCAAACTGACATTCCTTACATACTGTATTGTGAGGTTTGACAATTTTAGGTAAATCTCTAACTGCCTTAATAGTACTGATTTTCACCATGCAATCAAAGTTTACATGACAGAGTCTCTTATGCCATAGCCAACTTTCATCAATATGTGCAATTAAGCATGTCTTTTCACTGTTATTCAAATGAAAGATATTGCCTCTAGTCTGATTATTGGTTGCAATTTCTAAACCAGTTCTATTCATGATTATGCATTTTCCATTTTTGAATTGTAACTGAAATCCTTTCTCAACTAATTGACCAACACTCAAAAGATTATGCTTTAAACCTTCAACATAGTAAACATTGTCAGTATCATGCTTACCATCAAGAGATATTGTACCCTTACCTTTGATCAAACAAGCTTTATCATCTCCAAATCTTACTAAGCCTCCATTGTATTCTTGAAAGTTCAAGAATTTACCTTTATCTCCTGTCATATGATGTGAGCATCCTGAATCAATGATCCACTCATCCTTTACTTCAACTTTAGCTGCCAAGGCCTATTCTACCGGTTGAGCAGTAGGTGGCTGTTGATCTTCTGTTATAGCAACAAAAACCCATCCATTGTCTGCTGGATCCTCATCAGTATCATCAGTCACACCTTCATCAACAATGTAACAAGATTTGTCTTTATTCTTCGTAAATCCGTATCTTTGATATTTAGAGTTAGGCTTGTATGTTCTTCTAGCTTCTTCTCTTAGTCTAGCATGTCTATCAAGGCATCTTGAAGCCATATGACCAATCTTATTGCAATTAAAACATTTAAAGGGTGCTTTACCTTCATACTTACTTCCAATTGGACCTTTCGGCATTTTCCTTGCAAATAGTGCTTCAAGTTCTTCATTTTCTTTCCTACTTTCTTCAAGTTCTCTTGCATAAAAAGCTTTCTAATCTGATTTATCAAATGATGGTGCAGATGATGTTGATGCTTTAAAGGTTAAATCCGTCTTTATAGTAGCAATAGGACCAAATTCTTCAATTTCAAAAGCTGAAAGTTTTCCAATCAAAGTATCCCTAGTTACTGATGTATTAGGCATTGTTCTTAACTCATTTATAGCAGTGACTTTCATTTTATATGCCGGTGGCAATCCTCTTAAGACTTTTGAAACAATTTCATCCTCACTTAAGGTTCCTCCACAACATTTAATACCTAAAACAATCTCATTTACTCTTTCCATAAAAGCAGAAATCCTTTCATCTTCTTCCATTTTCAGATGTTCATACCTGACCCGGAAGCTTTCAAGTTTTGCAATTTTTGACTGTGGAATCTCCTTCATTCAGTGTTTGCAAATGATCCCAAATAGCTTTAGCAGTGGACCTATCTGATAATCCCATGATTTGTTGATCTGATAATGCACTCGAAAGTGCTTCTCTTGCTTTGCAATCATTTTCTTCATCTTTTCCCAAGGTAGGTGGATTAGGCTGACCGGGAGTAGGAGTAGTATAACCATTCTTCGTAACATCCCAGATATCCGTTCCAATGCAATTTAGATGTGTCTCCATTCTGATCTTCCATATGCCATAGTTGGTTCCATCAAGTTTAGGACTATCCTTCCTAAAATAGTTAGTAGACATTGGATCTCCTCAAGTTGTTAAACTTCTGCAAAAGAGGACTAGGCTCTGATACCAATTGTTAGGTCCCAAAGACAACTGAGGGGGGGGGGGTGAATCAGTTGTCAAATGAATTTAAACTAAAAACAACTTAAACAAATTTCTGCTTAATACCGGTGAAACAGTCTGTTATATTGGTGGACAACTTTATTAGACAATTGCAATACCGGTAAAGATTAATGCATGAAACAAAAAGACAAAGTCATCCACAACACATAACACCAATATTTGTACATGGAAACCCTGTAAGGGGAAAAACCATAGTGGAAAACCTTACCCACAATCAGATGATACTACTGCAGATAGTAAGTGTATACAAATGGGGTCTGCACATGCAGAAAGGCCAAGCACCTAGAGCTCACTGCTCAATCACAAAATAGGAGTCACACTGACTACAATTGGATGGTTAAATCCAATAAGAATGTACTGCTCAAAATAGCATCTTCATATGCTGGATTTAGTACCGGCGTAGTTCTGATTGTCTTCACAAAAACCCTCCTTCAATCTTCAAATGATGTCTGCGTGTATAGCTCTCCTTATTCTCCCATATACCTTCACACAATCCTTTTTCGCACTCCACACATGATCTTACAAATAAGATCTTACATTTATACCATAACCTAGGACCAATTTTAGTAGGTTGGTTCTACAAGATATATTACAATAAAATCATTTTATAACAAAAACAATATTTGATGCAATAACCGATTCAATATGTCGGCTCAATGAATTTACAACAATAATAAGTCATCTCCATAGCATGCCATGCTGATCTGGAGAAGATAAACCTGCCGGTGTAACCTGGACCTATTTGCCGGTAACAACAAATATGTAAATACAAATATGCCAATTAACAAAACTCCAAGACAAGGTGTCCACACGATGTCTTCAACATAACCAAGTGTTTTCCATGTGCTGGTGATCATTATATCCTGCCGGTGTACCAGATATCGGTGACTGTGCATAAGTCACTTGCTTGCCGGTGAATGTTGCTGATTCTCCAAAGTGCCAGAGTTGATAAGTGTTTAGTAGGTGTTGACATCAATGACAAAACCATACCAAAATACCAAAAGGAATGCCTCCCACAGGTTGGGAACAAATAATCTCACCCATTCTCGAATGTTATCTTCCTATAGTGAATGAGTGAGTTGAACCTCCTCTCCTTGGTACTCATCTTCATGCTTAGAGGCAAGCATGACCAGGGGAGACTTGCGACTCTCCAGTTGAGCTAGATGGCAGATGGGGCATCTGCGTGAAAGTATCAAGTCTAGGCAATCAACATTGGACTTGTAGTCGTGCTCTGCTTCCTTTATTTCTTGTTGACCAACAAGGGCTAGTTTTGGTGGCTCATCCGCTAGAATGGGAACCTTCCCCTGTTGCTGTTGCTTCTCATACTCTTCTAGCTTGGGAGATTGTGGCTTGATGTCAATAGATGAGCAAAAGGCTTCTAACTCATCCCAAAATAGGTCTTCATCAATCTCCTCTTCACTTCCTTCCATGACAAAGATCACCCTTTCTATGCGATTGTCCTCATGGTGATCTATAGAAGCATCAAGCTTCTCCTCTCATTCAACCTCATGAGCCTTCTCATATTCACGTAATCCACTATGCTCTTCAGCATCTGCTTGCTTCTTTAAGACTTCTACCACTACAGAAATGGAAAATTCCCCTTCCCCAGGGTTAATAAAGTAGGGATGCTCATCAAATGAGAGGAATAAATCCTCTTCTTCATTTTTATTTCTTATGCGGTTGATGCCTTGCTGCTGCAACTTCTTATCTTCATTTTTCTCTTGTTATAAGGGCAGTTATTCACCCTCCCAAGCATGTAGAAGTTCACACCTAGAAAATTGCTCCTCTTTTTTCGTCTGTTCATGAGACTAATCAACCCTTCAAACAATAGGTCCACCCTTAAAGATTGAAATGGTATCAGGAACATGGAGATGAGGGGGAAATATTTTTTGCAAAATAGATTGAGGGTACTCATTAGAGGGCATCCCCTGCATGGTTCTTGGGGTTTCAAATTCGGGAGCTCCACTGGTGGCTGATTTCCCTTCTCCCATGAGTTTCTCTTCCATTATCGCTAGCCATTTGACGACTTCTTCCCTAGCAGATGTTTGCATGGCAAGGAACTGCTCTTGTTGTTTTCTTTGTGCCTCTATCTACTGTTGCTGAAGTTGGGCCTAGTAAGCAAGATGATCTTGTTGCAGGCAATATTCTTGCTCCAAATCAATAGTTTTCAACTGTTCTTGGAAATTCATCATTATTTCTCTGATGCTAACATTTTCCTAGCTTAGCACATTTTGATGCTCAATGAAGGGGTTGACATGTTTATGGGAGACATAATAAGCCTCCGACTATTGGGAAATGTATCTATGTTGTGTAGGGGTAGGTGAGAGGCAAGCGTTAGGAAATTGCCCATAACTTGTTGTAGCAGGGGAATATGAAGCAAAAGTGGAAGCATATCCATCTTGATGTCATTGAGAGGGAGGCGAAATGATTGCATTTTCATGGAAAGGAGGTGGAAACATGCATATTTCATGATATCCTTCTATATACACCTAAATATGGTCCGAAGATAGTTAATTAAATACACAGTATTTGATTAACTCCCCTTCCGAGTTAATTGAATTCACAAGCAATTTGATTAATTTCTCTATTCATCTACTAGTAAATCAATCTACATGATTTATTTATATAGTTCATTTCATATCCCCTTTGATTAATTAATTCTAAATTAATTAATGTCCCCCCATATAAATAAATTCTTCTAATCCCTAATTAAGATTAACAAATTGAAGTTTGTTGAGATTAATTATTATTTTCCAATTATTTGAATTTCTAAATTCAAATGAGCACATGGCTCCTAACTTTTAACCACCTAACCTAACCCCTTGCACCTAACCCTGGTCTAACTAACCCTATGCTATCTTGCACATCCTAACCTGCTTATCCTAACCTCCTATGGTGTGGATATTCTCCCCTTGAGACACATGACACTTTTGCCACATGTCTCCTCCCTTGGACACTTGCCCTCTCATGAGCAAGGCTCCTTGACACTTGTCACCGACAGATGACAAGTGTCCCTTCCTCCAACCTCTTCTCCAACTTCCTCAATCTTGACCCTTGATATCTTCAGATCAGATTTGGACCGTCGATTCTTGCCACATCAACTTTGGACTTGGAATTCCTATAAATATCCCCCATTTTGGAGCAATA
The DNA here is from genome assembly GCF_030272615.1 of Cryptomeria japonica. Taxonomy (NCBI): domain Eukaryota; kingdom Viridiplantae; phylum Streptophyta; class Pinopsida; order Cupressales; family Cupressaceae; genus Cryptomeria; species Cryptomeria japonica. Next base: position 347,753,857 of record NC_081405.1, on the reverse strand, counting down.
AGGATCCCTGGCATTCATAGCTTTAGCATCATTACTATAGGCAATTTTCATTTCAATCATCTAGCAATTATAATTTTGGATTAATCATAGCATTGCATTTCATATCATTTTCATAATCAATCATGATCAAGTAGCTACTCAACTCTTGAGTTTCCACTTTGGAGGTCATTGCTCCGCTGAGAGCCCATCAATACAACACCTTCAAGGTCCTCAAGAATAGAGGAAAATGTGACATTTCAAGGAAGGCTTATGGTTTGCATTTCTAATCTAGTTTTCATACATTTTTTATTGTCTCATTATATGTGTATGCCTTCTTATATACTACATTTTTAGCATCACATTAATTGGCACCCACCGTGGGGCCTAGCCCCTTTGATCTTTAACAAGTTTGCTTGCATGAAATTTCATTGATATTGTTGATTAACTCTTTTGGAGTGTAGATTAGCTCTCTTGGGCTCTCGAATCGTGTTCTTGGTCTCTATTGTGGCGTTCCGACACCTCAAATGGCATTTTTGGGAGACTTCTCAACTCTGTTTACATATTTTTCTGTACTTTAGCGCTTTTCGTCTGTACTTTAGCATTTTTGGTATGTATTGTGGCATTTTTGGTACATTTGTCAGCTTTTTCAGTCTGTTTGACAACGTTTCTAGTGTCCAAAACAACGTTTTTGGTGTGTAGAGTAGCATTTTGGGTCCATTTGACAACGTTCTTGGCACATATGATGGCGTTCTTGGTCAATTTGATGGCGTTTTTAGGTTTTTTATCGATTTGGCAAATATTATATGTTGCATTTTGTATTTTTGCTTCTGGATTGTCATTTTCCCGAACCTAATTTGTAGATTATTGGTTTGTAGGTACTTATTTCGCTATGAAAGACCAGAGTCATAAACTATTTTGCCATCAAAGAATACAATATAAACTACTAACTTTGTTTGCAACCATGAGATTTTGCACTTATTTTTATTAAATTAGGCATATAGGCTAATTACAATGGAAATGAATAAACATGTTTTATGTGTTTTGATGATAGGCGAGTATGCTCTCACCTTTCTTCGATGATTAGATATCCAGACTCATATTTTGCTTTCAATAGTGCATATCTTTAGTGGCCTACCCTCTCGAGGAGCCTATAAGGCCAAAGCCATTAAGGCCGGTGAGAGGGGAACGACCCAAGTGGGAGTGGCTAATGCCAAGTACTCCAACCCACTATAAAATAAACATGATTTGATGAAAATCAAGTCAACGGTAGTGCTCGGGAATAGCTCTCCTATGTACCTTTGGGTATATCAAACCTTGGTTTCAAGGTTGGGAGACCTCTTAATTGAGTTTATACCTCGACGCGCTGAACATATCCCTTACTAGTTCCAATTAAAATTAGAAGCTACCTGGTTTACCTCCCAACATTATTAAATTCTTAGTGCATGGAGGGGGAAGAATATCTCCTTAAGATACTCACCATATGTCCTTCTTGAGCATATGTGTGAACTCCCCTTTCGAGACCTTATTGCTAGGCTCATAATGAGACTCCACTAGCTCTCGCAAAGGCAAAAACATAGGCGCCCTTTAGGGGGTGACAAGGCCATGTGAGCTGATAGGGTACCAAGTTGTGGGCTAAGAACTAATAATGAAGCAAATCTCCTTAGGATAGACTGATTGATGTGTTTTCAATTGTTCAAAATCCGTGAAAACTTGAGCTTTCTTTAAAGCTTCTTGAACATACACTTTATGTGTCATTTGGGACAAAAATACAATCTGATTTCTGTGTTTGTAAGTCAAGTCAAGATCTCATCCATTGAAATACAACAAGCATTGAAAACTCAAACCTCAAATTGTCAAATTCATAAGTTTTACAACAGATTAGCTCTTTCAGTCCAAACAATCGCACCTACGGTCCAAACAGTCGCACCTACGGTCCAAGCAGTCACATTCATAGTCCAAACATTAGCTCTTTTGGTCGAAACATTAGCTCTGTCAGTCCAAACGGTCGCATTCACAGTCCAAACATTAGCTCTTTTGTTCCAAACATTAGCTCTGTCAGTCCAAACAGTCACACTTACGGTCCAAACAGTCACATTTTTAGTCCAAATGTCAACTCTCTTGGTGTGAATGTTAACTTTCTCATATTTCAACATTAACTCTCCAAGGTTGAGCACATTAGAGTTTATGGTCTAAATAGTAGAGTTCCTGGTCTAAACAGTAGAGTTCCTAGTTTAAACATCAAAGTTCTTGGTCTAAGTAGTAGCTCTCTTGGTTTAAAGGTCAGCTCCCTTTGTCGAATCAACAACTCTTGTGAGTTGATTGTCAAATTGCTCATGTTCCAGCATTAGATCTCCTAGTTTGTACTTGTTAGGTCTAAATATCAGTTCTCTGAGTCTGACAATGACAAAGTTGGGTCCAAATTGCAATCTCCTAAGTTCAAACACTTAATTTGCTAAGTCTACACATCATTATTTTGAACTTTAGAGTCATTGCATTGTAAAACAACGTTTCTGGTCTATTTCTTAGCATTTTTGGTCTATCTGTCAGCATTTCTGGCTTGTTTCTTAATGCTTTTGGTCTGTTTATCAGCATTTGTGGTTTGTCTTTCAGCATTTCTGGTCAGTATAGCAACGTTTCTAGTTAGTATAGCAGCATTTCTGGTAAGTTTATCAATGTTTCTAGTCAGTATAGCAGAGTTCTTAGTTATTTTGTCAGCGTTTCTGGTAAACTACATCAAAATCAAAAAACAAAAACAACCCATTTTTCAAACAGTCAAACATAGAAACTAGGTCTGTAGGTCCTAGAGACAACTGAGAGGGGGGGGGGGGGGGTGGGGGTGAATCAGTTGTCTAATAAATTCAAACCAAAAACTTATTAACCAACTTAATGCTTAATATCGGTAAATCAGTTAAGTATGCCGATAGATAGTGTTAACAGTAAATTGCTATACCGGTAAGAATTAATGCATGAAACATAAGCACAAAGTCATCCACAACACATGACACCAATATTTGTACGTGGAAACCCTATAAGGGGAAAAACCACGGTGGGAAACCTTACCCATGTAAGGAAGTTAAGTAGCGGAAACAACTTCCTACACTAACCTTGAGAGGAGGGTAATGCAAAACTTTTTCAGATCATTACAACAGTTACAGAAAATAGAAATAGATATAATAGCAATCATACCACAACACAATGATTTACGTGGGGAAAACCCTTTCGGGAGAAAAACCCCACCCTCCAAAAGCAGCTCAATATTTTATTCAGCAATCAAAAACAGATTACAAAATACTTGCAGAGCAAACTCTTCGCAGGAGTAGCACTAATCAGAGATTCAGAGGCAACTCAATAGCCATAAGACTCTTACACACAACCTCTATCTCACACACCTCATAAATAGGAGATACAATACAAGAAACCGTCAAACGGTATTACAAAACCATGGGCTAATACCACCCAATAAGGTGTAGCCGACCTTATCTCCCTTCTATGACATGTTAAAGCACACATCAACACGTGTCGCTCCCTTTTACAGCTCATTTATGTATTCGATACAAATTATTTTTCCTATTTCAGGAGTACAAACTTCCGGAGGCCATAACTTGAGAATCGGGTGTCCGATTGACGAACCGTTTGAAGCGCCGGAAAGCTCGCGAAGTGCTCTATCACCTCGTAACCCGCTTCGCCGGTTACGACAACTTTTCAGGGCGTTTCGGAGCCTCTAAAGTCCCCAAAATTAAGTTTAAACATTTTATTACACCCCTCCAAGACGAAAACTTTAATATCTTCAAAACTAGCTGTGACCTTGCGACGCAACTTTACCGGAATGCTTATCTAGCCAACCAGAAGCTTCAGGGAGAGTTTCGCACCATTTCGTGCTCAAATAAAAACTTACTATAAATAGTAACCTCGCATAAATGCAAGGTTGAGACACCATTTTTCCCAACAAATCTCCCACTTGTCAAACACCTTGCATGAGCGGAAGGGAATGTCAACACAATGAATCAATTGCTAGGGGCCATAAGGCCCATAGACTCTGAACACCATCTGAACTTCTCTGTGCTCACAGCCTTAGTTAAAGCATCTGCAACATTCATCAAAGTTTCCACCTTAACCAGCTTCACCCTACCATCTTCGACCATATCTCTAACAAAATGATACTGAACATCAATATGTTTGGTCCGGGCATGAAATGTCGGGTTCTTAGCTAGGCTAATTGCACTCTGACTGTCACAGTAAATTGTCACTGAACCTTGTTTTATTCCAATATCCGAACACAGTCTCTTAAGCCAAATGGCCTCTTTACAAGCATGAGTAGCTGCCATATACTCTGCTTCAGTAGTGGATAAAGCAACCACAGCCTGTCGCTTACTCATCCAACTAATTGCACCACCAAACAAAGTAAAGACATAAGCACTGGTGGATCTTCTGCTATCAATATCACCTGCCCAATCTGAATCCACATAACCATGGATATCAAGGGAAGTCATGTCTCCAACTGAATTACCATGATAACACAAAGAATACTCTGAAGTACCCTTCAAATATCTGAAGACTCTTTTGACTGCATCCCAATGAACTCTACCAGGATTAGACATATATCTAGAAAGTACTCCCACTGCTTGGGCAATATCTGGTCTAGTACAGACCATGGCATACATCAAGCTTCCAACCGCACTCTGGTAAGGCACTCTGCTCATGTCTTCCATCTCCAATGGGGATGTAGGACAATCTGAAATAGATAGTTTCATTCCAACTGTAAAAGGAACACTCAATGGTCTACAATTCTGCATGTTGAACCTCTGTAACACTGAATTCACATACTTACTCTGGCCTAGCCATAGCTTTCTGTTTACCCTATCTCTTCTAATTTCCATCCCAAGAATGTGCTTTGCTGCACCAAGATCTTTCATTTCAAATTTAGCAGCGAGCTGAGACTTCAGTTCTGAAATCATACCTTTCCCTTTGCCAATGAATAACATATCATCAACATACAATGCAATGAATAAGAAATGATCACCATAAGATTTATAATAAACACAGTGATCTGATTTAGAACGTTCAAATCCCAAACTCAACACATATGTATCAAATTTCTGGTACCACATCCTAGGACTTTGTTTGAGGCCATACAAGGATTTCTTCAATTTACAGACCAAATTTCTTTTGCCTTTCACCACATAGTGCTCTGGCTGTGTCATATAAATATCTTCCTCCAAATCACCATGAAGGAAAGAAGTTTTCACATCCATTTGCTCAACCTCTAAATCATAAGCAGTAGCAATAGAAAGCAAAAATCTAATGGACGTCATTTTTGCAACAGGAGAAAATATCTCACCGTAATCAACACCCTCAACCTGAGAGTAGCCTTTTGCAACCAACCTTGATTTATACTTTTCAATGCTTCCATCTGAACCAATCTTTTTCTTGAACACCCATTTACAACCAACAGGTTTTCGTCCTTCAGGCAATGGTACAAGATCCCATGTATCATTCTTTTTCAAAGCTGCCATTTCTTCCTCCATAGCAATCTTCCAGGATTCTGCATCATTCATACCTAATGCCTCTTCTACAGATTTCGGTTCATCCACACTAGTATTCAAAGCAAAAATACATCTCCAATCATCAGGTGAATACCTTTCAGGTGGTTGTCTATGTCTTGTAGACCTTCGAACAAGCTGAGTTGGAGGTTCTTCCTCCTCTTCTGAAGATTCAGGGCTAGACGAGCTCTCCTCAAATTCTTGCCTATCTAGGGGTCTCGATTCAACTCTTTCAGGTGTAGAAGGAAGTTGAATCACATCTTCTTTTTTAGTCTGTTCTGGTTGCAATGTAACAGAAGGAGACTTAATTTCTCTAAAAATAACACTTCTACTGTGAATTACCTTTTGTGCAACAGGGTCCCAAAGCTTGTATCCTTTCACACCATAACTATACCCGATGAAGATACATTTCACAGCCTTGTTCTCCAACTTTGTTCGCTTCTCCTTTGGCACATGTGCATATGCTTCGCAACCAAAAACTCTAAGATGTCTCAATGAAGGCTTGTGATCTGACCATGCTTCCATAGGCGTTTTATCAACAAGAGCTGATGTAGGAGACCTGTTAATCAGGTAGCAAGCAGTGGCAACAGCTTCAGCCCAAAACTTTTGTTCAAGACCAGCACCACTCAACATACTCCTAGCCTTTTCCATCAGTGTCCTGTTCATTCTTTCTGCAACTCCATTCTGCTGTGGAGAATACGGAGTTGTCTTCTGCCTGTTAATTCCACAGTCTTTATAGAATCTATCAAAAACATTAGAGCAAAACTCACCGCCATTATCAGTTCTCAAACATTTTATTTTCTTTCCAGTCTGCAACTCAACCATTGCTTTAAATTCTTTAAAACAACTAAAAACTTCAGATTTACTCTTTAGAAAATAAACCCATGTCCTTCTACTAAAATCATCAATAAATGAAACATAATATGTGGATTTTCCAATCGAAGAGACATCTACTGGACCAAACACATCAGAATGGATAAGATCCAAAACACCACAAGTTTTATGAGAACTCGAGTAAAACTGAACGCGGTTTTGTTTTCCATAAATGCAATGCTCACAGAAATCAAAGTCAAGGTTACAGTCATTCAAACCTTCAACAAGGTTTTTATTTTTCAAGGTCCTTAGACCCTTTTCTCCAATGTGGCCAAGTCTCTGGTGCCATAACATAGTCTTCTCTGCAGGTAACTTTGCTTCAGACGAAAGAGCACCCTTACGTACCCAAAAACCATTTCCATCTGCTGAAGGTGAAACCTTCAAATCTTCCAGTGAAGTATCCACAGATTTGCTTTTTACAGAAGTGCTATTACACTCAACAGTGTATGCTTCAAGCTTATACAAAGTGCCAAACCTGACACCTCTAGCAACTACCATAGCACCCTTAATCATCTTACATCCTGTTTCAGAAAAGACTACCTGCACACCCGCATCTATCAGTTTGCTCATAGATAACAGGTTTCGTTTTAATCCAGGGATATGCAGCACACCATTAATCCCTTTTATTCTACCATCAGAAAACCTGATTCTAACCTTACCTCGACCAACAATGTCTAGAGGTGAATCATCACCCAAGTACACCTTACCTCCATTAAATCCTTCATATTCAGAAAACCAATCTCTATTGGAGGTCATATGAAAAGATGCACCTGAGTCAATTAGCCAGGCATCATTACCTGCATGAGTCGCCAAAGCCGCAATAAATGCATCGCCATCTTCCTTGTCGGACTCAGAATCAGAATCGAACTTTTTCTTTTTCTTCTTCTTTTCTTCTTTGCAGTCCTTACGGATGTGACCCGGTTTACCGCAATTCCAGCAAATGACTTTGGACTTTCCAGGAGATTTCGATCTCCCTTTGGATTTGGACTTGCCGTGCTTCTCATTCTTCTTGCCTTTCTCCTTAGGTCTTCCACGAACGGTTAGGGCTTCCTTTGAACTGATGGATACCTTCCTTCGCATCTCTTCACCGAGTAGGGCACCCACCACGGCTTCAGATTTCAAAACAACAGAAGTACTACCGATAGCCATAACAAGAGAATCCCACGAATCAGGCAAAGAACAAAGCAAGATCTGACATTTCTCCTCCTCGTCCATCTTAACACCGATGGATACTAATTGAGCCACAATCATATTGAATGCTTCTAGGTGGTCTGCAATTCATCCACCCTCTTCCATCTTCAAGGAATACAATTTCTTTCTTAAGAAAATTTGATTTAATAAAGATTTCACTTGATACATCTCACCAAGCTTAGTCCATAGCTTCTTTGCAGAGTTCTCTTCATGGACATTGATTAGAACAGAGTCTGCCAGGCACAGTCTGATTAGACCCTTGGCTTTTCGGTCCATAACATCATACTGAGCTGCCGCAGTAGGATCTGAGGGCCTTTGGACATTCGCGTCAACAGCATCCCAAAGATCTCGATCTATTAGCAGATCTTCCATCTTTAGCTTCCACATCTCAAAATTACTTCCATTAAATTTCTCCACCTCTATTCTCCCTGACGAACTCGCCATCTGAATATTCCTGCAACAGGATCAAAAAGTGTCTTCTGCACAAGCTCCCACTCAAATCTGGATTAGTTCAAAAAACCCAACTGCCCACAATTGAAACCAAAGGTGATCAGGCTCTGATACCACTTGTAAGGAAGTTAAGTAGCGGAAACAACTTCCTACACTAACCTTGAGAGGAGGGTAATGCAAAACTTTTTCAGATCATTACAACAGTTACAGAAAATAGAAATAGATATAATAGCAATCATACCACAACACAATGATTTACGTGGGGAAAACCCTTTCGGGAGAAAAACCCCACCCTCCAAAAGCAGCTCAATATTTTATTCAGCAATCAAAAACAGATTACAAAATACTTGCAGAGCAAGCTCTTCGCAGGAGTAGCACTAATCAGAGATTCAGAGGCAACTCAATAGCCATAAGACTCTTACACACAACCTCTATCTCACACACCTCATAAATAGGAGATACAATACAAGAAACCGTCAAACGGTATTACAAAACCATGGGCTAATACCACCCAATAAGGTGTAGCCGACCTTATCTCCCTTCTATGACATGTTAAAGCACATATCAACACGTGTCACTCCCTTTTACAGCTCATTTATGTATTCGATACAAATTATTTTTCCTATTTCAGGAGTACAAACTTCCGGAGGCCATAACTTGAGAACCGGGTGTCCGATTGACGAACCGTTTGAAGCGCCGGAAAGCTCGCGAAGTGCTCTATCACCTCGTAACCCGCTTCACTGGTTACGGCAACTTTTCAGGGCGTTTCGGAGCCTCTAAAGTCCCCAAAATTAAGTTTAAACATTTTATTACACCCCTCCAAGACGAAAACTTTAATATCTTCAAAACTAGCTGTGACCTTGCGACGCAACTTTACCGGAATGCTTATCTAGCCAACCAGAAGCTTCAGGGAGAGTTTCGCACCATTTCGTGCTCAAATAAAAACTTACTATAAATAGTAACCTCGCATAAATGCAAGGTTGAGACACCATTTTTCCCAACAACCCACAATCAGATGATACTACTGCAGATAGTAAGTGTACAAGAGGGGTCTGCACATGCAGAAAGGCCAACAACCTAGAGCTCACTGCTCAATCACAAATGGGAGTCACACTGACTACAGTTGGATGGTTAAATCCAATAAGAATGTACTGCACAAAATAACATCTTCATATGCTAGATTCAGTACCGGTGTAATGCTGATATGCTTCTACAAAAACCTAACTTCACCTTCAAATGATGTCTTCGTGTATTCCTCTACTTTATCTCACATATACCTTTTCTTAAATCTTTTTCGCATTCCACACTTGATCTTACAAATAAGATCTTACATTTATATCATACCCTAAGACCATTTTTAGTAGGTCGACTCTACAAGATATTACAATAAAAATATTTTACAAATAATACAATATCCGATGCAATAACCGATTGAACATGTCGGCTTAATGCATTTACAACAATAATAAATCATCTCCATAGCGTGCCATGCTGATCTGGAAAAGATAAACCTGCCGGTGTAACCCTAGATAACCTGGACTTATTTGCCAGTAAAAGAAAATATGCAAATAAGAATATACCAATGATTATTACTTCAAAATAAAGTGTCCACATGATGTCTTCGACATTACCAAGTGTCTTCCATGTCATTGCAGGTACCGGTGAACATTATATCCTGCCGGTTAATCATATACCGGTAACTGTTGCATAGTTTACTGTTTGCTGGTGAATGTTGTTGGATCTCCAAAGTAGGTGTATTTAGTAGGTGTTGACATCAATGACAAAACCATACCAAAATACCAACAAGGTCATCTTCTTGGGTCATTCAATCAGGTTATCTTTTGTCAAAAATAGATTCAAGAGCTAGACATGCAAAAGGTCTCAAGTATTCACCTCAAACAAGTTTAAAGATCTAACACCTTAAAGTGCAACATCACATTTTCTTTGATAAGCTGACCATTCAAACATAGTTTCTCATCAGGATATATCATCCTTTAATCATGAAACTACAACTCTTGATCAGAATAACCTCGTTCTTTATCATAGGATATATCGTTCTTATTGAACTTGGTCATATCAAAAATCACAAAATTTGCACTCCAAAACTAAGATTAAAAAACTTGCAAACAAACAAATACTTGAAAAGATAATTTCCTCAACAATTGATCACTTATTGTGACACATTACTCAAGATTTAAATCTCACAAAACATTCAAAACACGTGTATGCTCATTCTAACCAGGGCTCAGAGACGAAAGATTGCAAAAACATAAATAAAAATGTTTGAAATAACTGAAGATTATAGAAACATGGAACACGAGAGATGAAATACAATTTGAAGAGAAAATAATAGAACAACATGTCAGAGACATCAAAAAAGATCCTCAATTGGATAAATTTATGCAGAAAATATTGGAGGGAGAAAAAGAAAAATATTTCCTAATGTTAGCAAAATCTGGTGCTAAACTCCCCTAATATTTTGATGTGAACAAATTGACACAAAAGAGAAGTGACCCCTCCTTAATAAAGAACAATACGAGGATATTTTTGGTTTTAAACTCAATGACATGTCAATTCCTAGTAACACTAGAACCAATGAGGAAACTTACATTCCCAAAAGGGATGACGTAGAAATTCTAAATAACGTTCAATCCAATGAGGATACAAGAAGGGGTAGAGATGATACAAGAAGAGATCAAGATCCCCCTAGAATGCAAAATCATGGTTATACAAGAACAAATCATGTTGATAATCCTAACACAACTCTCACACAACAAATACAAACACTGCAAACACAAATTCAAGATATGCAGAGAGGAAATGTTAGAAGATACTCACTTCAAGAAATCTATCCTTATCCATTCAATATAAATCTAAACATGATACCATTTCCTATAGGTTTTGAAACTCCTAGATATGAAAAATATGATGGAAGCACTGACCCCCAAGATCATATATGAGAATTTTGTATAATGAGTATGGAGTTTGCCCATGAGGATACCTACTTGATGAGATTATTTCCAAAAAGCTTAAGTGGACTAGCTATGGAATGGTTCTCCAAACTTCCACATGGAATCAGATCATTCTCAGAATTGGTGGATAAGTTTGTTTCACAATACTCTTTCAACATACAACATGAAGTAACAATGCTAGACCTATGTAACACCAAACAAAAGAGTGGAGAACCTTTCATGACATTTTTACAGAGATGGAGACGATTAGCTTCATGATATCCTCGTACAGTGCCAAAGTATGGAAAAATGGACATATTCATCGACAACCTAAATGATCAAATGAGCTATCATCTAAAAATGCAAGGACATGAAAGTTTTGGAAAGATGATTGATAATGGAATCAGAATGGAGGAAGCCATGATAAAGAAGGGTGAGTTGAAAATATACAAAGAAGGAGTTCACGCTCCTAACAACACTAACAACAACAATCACAATGATAAGCCAAAGTTTTAGAATAGAAATCGTAATGCCATCAATGATGGGATAGTGGATAGCAACAATGTGAAACCAAAGCAACCGGTTTTTAATTTATCCAATCACTCAGCAGTAGCTCAACAAAACAACTATCACCAAAAAGCAACTATCAAAAATTTCTTTCAAAGGCAATTTACAAACATTGGTGAACCCCTTGGATCTGCATTAAAAACGTTGTTCGCAAAAAAACTGATTTCTTTACTAGAAGAAAGAAACTTTGAACCCAAGGTAAAACTTGCTTGGTGGAATGACAACCATTATTGTGATTTCTATCGAAATAAAGGATACCAAACAAATGCTTGTCGATGATTAAAACATGTCATCCAATATTTGATTGATAATGGAGTAATAACTGTGGATGGACATACAACAAACGAATCTCACACAACTTTCAAAACTTCGCTTCCTAACTATGAGTAGGGTGAGTCATCAACAGGGCAAAATGGTAAAGGTAAAGAAAAGGTAAACTATGCTCATGCATATGACACTGTAGTAAATGTGATCATGGTTAAAGAACAATAACATCAAGAACCCGCTCATGTTATCACACAAAGCAAAGCCAAAGTGGTTTCTCTAGGTCCTACAACTAACACGTCATCCACTACCAAACAATACAATCTAGTGGATCAATTACAGAAAACACCCACACAAATATCCATCTTAGAACTTTTAAAGCTTTCACCTGCACACAAAGAAATTCTAGAAAGAGCATTAATCGATACAGCAGTGTCCAAAGATCTTGATATAGATCAATTCCAAACCATGGTGAGACACCTCACAACCCCTCACTGCTTATCATTTACCAAAGAAGATGACATGTCCTTGCAACATCCCCATAAATCTCCCTTGCATATTGAATTCCTCATTCACAAGATGTGCGTTAAACGTGTCCTAATAGATGGTGGAGCTGGTTTAAATATTTTCTCATTGAGTCTTGTTCGTGCTCTAGGTTATTCAGAAGATGCAGTTGATCCTTGGAAAAAGATCACCATCAAAGCATACGATGAAGAAGAACATTCCTCTAAAGGAATTGTGATATTACCCATCAGAGTAGGACCTTTGCAGAAAGACATAGCATGCCAAGTTCTAGACTTGGACTTATCATACAACATACTCCTGGGAAAACCCTGGATACATGACATACAAGCTATTCCATCCACATATCATCAGTACCTAAAATTTTCCTACAACGGGCAGGAAATATCGATCTCGGTAGATTCAAATCCATTTTAGTATTGTAGTAATCTCAAACCAGCTCAAGAAGTCATTGTTCCTCATAATAGGGAGGCGTCATCTTCAAACACACAAACCAAAGAAAAATCATTTGCCTTAATTTTGTCAAGTATGGAAAAACAAATGCAGCTAAGAGATCGAGGGAACATAGAATATTCAATATCCCAATTACCACTTTATCCTAAATCCTTTGGAAAACCATCAACTCTAAACAACAACCAATTGTGAAACATCTTCCAATGTTTGATGGAGCATTTGTTAGTGCTGGGACCTTATCAGAGGAAAAAAAAGACAAAGATGTGCTATAGTGGCTATACAAAGATGAAGAAGTCCAACAAAAGATCAACAATGTCAGAATACCCACTAAAAAGTATGGGAAGATTTAACATTCTTCAAAAAATGGGATACACTAGAACAGGTCCTTTAGGAAAAAGAAAAGAAGGTATCTCAGAACCTATCCAACCTCATACTCAACAGGCTACAATCAAAGCAGGCTTAGGGTATAGACAAGTTACTTTACCAGAAGACACATCGTCTAACCAACAACAAGAAGAGTATGAAAACAGACAATAACAACTTAGGGAAGAAGCATCTATAAAGCAAAAAGCACAAGCAAACATGAAATGGAAAAATAAGTAATCTCCTAATCAACAAGAGAAACAAACCAATGATACCTCCCAACAAGCATTAACTCTCAATCAAAACAAGCATGAACCTAGTACTAATCAAGGAGAGCTGATAGTAAAGTTGACAAAACTCAATCTCAGTCTAGAAGAAGTTGAATATGAAAGAAGAAAAGATATAGCAAGAAAAAAATAAGAAACACATCAAAAGCTATATGAACAAATTTGTAGATTGCAAGCTGCAAGTGAGATAGATTCTGATGAATGGGAATGAAATTCCTATCATTTTGAAGAATCAGCTGGAGAAAATTGCTTTGAAGAAGATGTAGGAGTTGATGTAGTTCACACGTATGCAGAGAAAATGTTAGGAACTAGCCCACTTGAATTAGAATCACATTCGGCTGACCTAGACTTAATCAAGGACGATCAAGAACTTCTTGTGCGAGGTCATTCTGATGAGGGTACCATTCTAAACATTGACATATATATCAAAAACTTTGACATATCTATCATGACCCTTGATACCCTCGAAACATCTCAATCAGACGACCCCTTACCTCTAATCCACCCCAAACTTATTGATTGGGAAAATGAAGGACATACTACCATTGATACCTTTCCGAATGATCATGCCATATCCGTATATCTTAATGCAATCGAACCTGCAAAAACTTTCACTAGGAATTTCAGCAACACATCTTCCAGTCAAGTGGGTGCCAAATCTCCTAGTTGCAAAAAGGAAAATAAAAAAAACAATATCAGGTCTAATGCTGAAAACCATTTCTTGACAAAATTAGATCAGGAAAAAGTAAAAAGAAATGACACATCTAATGGTGAAAACCTCCTTAAGGCGCCGAAAGATGGGAGATTTGACACTTTACCTAAATACTATCAAGAAAGGTCATCAATTTTGATCAAACCAATAGAGGTAGTTAACATTGGGACAATATAGGAACCAAAGATCCTACATCAAATGACTTCTCTGTCAGAAGAAGAGATGCAACAATATATGGAATTATTCAAACGACGACAAATCAATTTCGCCTAGACATATGCAGACATGCCAGGATTGGATCCAGAGCTTATTATGCACCACTTAAATGTCAGTCTAGGAGCTAAACCAGTCAAACATAAATTAAAGAAGATGCATCCACATATCACTCTCCTGGTCAAAGTAGAACTAAAGAAATGATTGGATGTAGGATTCATCAGACCTATAGCATATCCTCAATGGGTATCAAACATCATTCCTATTTTAAAACCAGACAAAAATATCAGAGTATGCACAAACTTTAGAGATCTTAATAATGCATGTCCAAAGGATGACTTTCCTTTTCCTAACATTGACATCATTGTAGATTCAACGGTTGGACACTCCATGTTTTCTCTAATTGATAGTTTCTTGGGATACCATCAGATTAAAATAGCACCCAAAGATCAAGAAAAGATAGCTTTCACATGTCCATGGGGTTCTTTCTGCTGGAAAGTCATGCCTTTTGGACTAAAGAACGTAGGTGCCACATATCAGAGAGCTATGACAACGGTATTCCATGACATGATGCATACAATCATGGAAGACTATGTGGATGAAATCTTGGCCAAATCATACAACAGAGAATAACATATAGAGATACTGGAAAAGATCTTTGACCAGTTAGAACAGTACAAGCTACGGATAAATCCTAAGAAATGTGCCTTTGGTGTCACTTCAGGAAAGCTATTGGGATACATTGTTTGAGCTAGAGGTATCAAAGTAGATCCACCTAAGGTCAAATCAATCATGGAAATGGCATCTCCCAAGAATATAAGTCAACTCAGATCACTCCAAGGAAAACTCCAATCAATCAGAAGATTTGTTTCTCAACTAGCAGATAAATGTCAACCATTTACTCATCTATTTCATAAAAATGTTCATTTCAAGTGGGACCATCAATGTGAGGACGCATTCAACAAGATCAAGGCATATCTCATGCAACCACCCATCCTAATGTCACCAATTCTAGGAAAGCCATTATTGCTCTATGTATCGACCACTGAAGTATCATTAGGAGTTCTTCTTGCACAATAGGATAATGAAGAAAAAGAGTGAGCCATCTACTACATCAGTAGAACACTAGTGGGAGCTCAACTATTCCCTAATAGAAAAAGCATGCTTGGCGGTAGTTTTTACTTCTCAAAAATTAAGACATTATCTATTATCTCACTCCATTAAGTTGATACCTAAAATTGATCCATTGAAGTATTTGCTCAACAAGGCAACATTGACAGGATGATTAGCACAATGGATCATGATCCTGAGTAAGTTTGATATTGAGCATATGGACAGAAAAGCTATCAAGGGACAAGTCATTGCAGACCAACTAGTCAAGGCACCGCTTCAAGATGATCATCCTTTACACATTGAGTTTCCTGATGCTGATATCGTAATGGTCACCACAAAAAACATGGCAATTATACTTTGATGGTTCATATACACAACATGGATCAGGAGTACACATTCTATTTATCACACCACAAGGTCATACAATTCCGAAAGCATACAAATTAAGCTTCCCGTGCACCAACAACACAACAAAATATGAAGCTTTGGTTACAAGTATCAAAATGGCTATAGAATGGAACATTACACAACTCCAAGTATTTGGAGACTCTTAGCTCATCATCAATCAAATTAATGCCTTGCAAAAAGATGGTAGATGATTTCAAGATGTATTTTGTTGAAATAACTTTTGAGAAAATTCCAAGGAATGACAACAAAGTAGCAGATGCCATGACAACACTTGCTTCTCTACTTCAGACATAGGAAAATCAAGAGCGTTATGAATTCCTGGTGGAAGAGTTATTTTACCCTGCTCATAATTATCCTGATTCCCAAACTATCTGTCACCTTGTTGGGCCTGATTCCTCCCACTATGGCCAAACTTACACATACCTGAAAGATAACACCCTACCTCCCGATTTATCAAAGAACCAAAAGAGAAACTTTATTCGCCAATCCTCCCATTTTACTCTTGTCACGGATACCCTGTTTAAATGAGGTCTAGATGGTACTCTTTTAAGATGTCTCGAACAAGAAGAATATGAGAAGGCCTTACATGAAGTCCATAATGACATTTGTGGCACTCATTCAAGTGGTTTTACCCTTTCAAAGAAACTCATACGCTTGGGCTATTATTGGCCAACTATGGAATGAGATTCTTTTTAGATAGCTAGAACATGAAAACAATGTCAGATCCATGGGAATTTGATTCATGCATCGACACAACAACTTCATGCTTTGGCAACATCTTGGCCTTTCTGCCAATGGGGTCTTGATCTAGTATGAAAGATAAATCCTTCTTCATCCCATGGTCACAAATTCATCCTTATAGCTACAAAATATTTTACAAAATGGATTGAGGCAGTACCTCAAATATCACAGGAAAACAAATTGCTGCATTTATCTTGAACTACATCATCTGTCGCTATGGAATACCCATGACCATTATCACTGATAATGGGTGACCGTTCAAGAATCAGGATGTCCAAGAACTATGTGAGAAATTCAAGATCCAACGTAGATTTTACACACCCTACTATCCACAAGGGAATGGGCAAGCAGAAGCCTCAAACAAAACTATTTTGAAAATCCTCAAAAAGACAGTGAATGATGTTGGCAAAGATTGACATATTCAATTGAACCCTTCTTTATGGGCCTACTGTACCAGTATGCGCACACCAACATGTGCCACACCTTTCTCTTTTGTTTATGGATCATAAGGAATACTGGCAATAGAAATAGAGATACCTTCTCTATGAGTATCATTAAAAGGTCTTATCTTAGATGAAGAACAATGAGTATCTAAATTGCAGGAGTTAGAATTGATCCATGAATGAAGAGAAAATGACTTTGATCATTTAAAAGTATATCAACAAAGAATGTGCCAAAGTTATAATCACAAGGTCAAACCAAGTGTCTTTAAAGTTGGGGAACTAGTACTAAAGGAAAATCCATGAAACCAGTCAGATCGAGAAAATAAAGGAAAGTTTGAACCAAACTGGTTAGGTCCGTTTGTGGTCACAACAGTGTTTGGGTCAGGAGCATAGCAGCTATCAACACAAGATGGGGATCAACTCGAGGAATTCATCAATAGCATGCATATGAAGAAGTTTTATGTCTAAAAAAGCAAAAAAATCCAAAAACAGTGAAAAAGCAGAAAAATCCAAAAACAGTGAAAAAGCAGAAAATCCAAAAATAGTGAAAAAGCAGAAAATCCAAAAACAGTGAAAAAGAGGAAAAATCCAAAAAAAGTGAAAAAATAGAAAATACAAAAATAGTGAAAAACAATGAAAAAAATAAAAATAAAAATAAAAATCAGATATGAGAAAAAGTGCAATAAAAACATATGGTGAAAACCTGGCAAACAGGCGCTATCTGTCAACTAGCTCTTCCATGTATTGGTTCATGCATCCTTCCGCTTGCATTCTTTTCCATCAGCGCTGTTCATATCCATCATAAAGCCTTTTTACATACATAGGCACCCCAGGCGATTTCTCACCATGGTTTGGATCATTGTATATATCATAATAAGGTTTGTTTCTAGATTGAGGGCAAAATCCTGAACTTAATTGGGGGCAAAAGTTTTGATCATTTTGAGCTTAATCAAACAGCAAGAACAACAGTTAGACAACACTGGTAAAAAATAACTGAGACACATCAAACGTTGAACATAAGATCATAGTATCAACCATTAACTATCACATATCAATGGATGATATATCTTGACTCATGATTTTAACACTTTGACAATAATGGCTCAACTATTTTATTTTGATTTTCGATATCATGACTTCTAAGTAACTCCAGGATGTTTTTGACTAGAGGAACAAGGAAGGAACATGATTATTTTATTGTCTACTATCTGTAAATTAATCGTTAATATGTGTTAAGTTGTCTCAGGACATGATCATCGGAGTATCATGGAAGACATTTCGAACTTGCATATAGGAATGGTTAATATTGCCTATTTTATGCAAGCAACACTCAGGTCATCTTGGTTCAATTATACCTCGATGCTTGTGCTAACTTGCAATATCAAAACATAAGAGACTAGTGCTCAGGTCATCATGGTTCAATTATACCATTGATGTTTGCACTCACTTCCCACATTTTAAAGGCTCAATGATGAAACAAAGCAATGAATCCATGATCGGTCTGATCACCACATTGCATTTCATTTTGTATGGGATCACAATGCTCATCTTTTCCAAGGCCAAAGACTAACATGGTGTTATCTCTCTCATTTTGTGATGAGTACATAGGACAATTGCAAAAATAATCAATTCATTCATCCTACATGATAAGTTAGTTCATCTCATGTAACCATTGCATACTAAGACATCATTCATATAAAGCATCCAATCATTCATTCATTTAGTTATATCATTACATGACATTCATCTAATCTCAAATCATATAAAGTAGCACCATTGCATCCATCTCATATTAACATACATGAGAAAATCATAAAAATATCATACACATAGAAAGCATTTCATTGCACATACATCACATAGCACTTATAAGCATCGCCATACATATTTGCATTTGCATAACATCATGTAAATACTACATCATCATATATCCATAATCTAGAATCCATAAGCATATAGAAAATAAAGCATATATCATGAAAGTAATTGCACAACATAATCATCTATCAAATAGAATGCATCCATCATCTCATAGGTCATGTAGAGCGAATAGGATCGACTGTATATCATATCATAAAAACAAGATCAATGTCCAAGGTACAATGATATCACAAAATATATGAGATACATCACAAATATACATCACGAGAATCATAAATATCTCATCACAAAAAGGTGTGTACATGAATGGATCAATGTCCCATATCAGTGTGACCACTAGGACGCGGAGCAGAACTCTGTCCTGATGCAGTAGGTATAGTAACACCAGCTAGTACCCTTGTACCTGGGTTCCCACTTGGGGGATCTCTCTGAAGTGGCCCTGTCACTCCTCAACTCTTAGTTTGGCTCTGTCTCGATCTCCTGCTCAGCTGTGAAAATCCTAGAGCCCTCTGATCAGCGGGAACAATAGTAAAGTATAAGGTCCTGTAATACTCAGCCTCTCAAATCCCCTGGTGCATCATCTTTAGGGAAATCTTCCCTGAAATAGACTCTCCTAACAACTGTACCTGTGCCTCAGCCTATCGACACATATCCCTAGCTGCATCTCTCTCGACTATGAGAGAAGCCATTTGAGCCTCTAGTTGGGCCATCTGAGAGTCCCTCTCTGCTAGTCGACTCTCTAGCTGCTAAACCTAAGCCTGTAAGTCCGTAATCTGAGCCTACTTCTGATGAGACGACATCCTAATGAAGATCCATGAAGGTGCCTCTGCCTATGGCTGCCCAACCTATGATACCATCATAGGTACCTGCTCAAACTAGGGAATCTCCTGCTCTTGGTCTTGATGCCCCTGATCCCCTGGACCTGATCTCCTCCGTCTAACCACCCGGGCCATCCAATCTATATATACATCTTTGGCAAATCTAGAACTGCTAGCTCCTGGTGTACCTGCCACTGCCACTGCCACTGCCACTGCTCGACCATCTCCCCCATCATCATCTTTCCCATCCCTCCATCATCATCTCCTCCATCGTCATCTCCAACACCATGATCTCCTGCATCTCCTCCATATTCATCTCCATCTTTGCCATCATCTCCGCCTCCACCTCCTCCCCCCCCACCATCCCTTCATCATCTAGGAGCTCTGCATCATAGCCTCTCATCATCCTCATCTAAAAATGGCTCTGTCTCATAGAGAGATGTCAGCCTCAGAAACCTATGTACAGTACAATGCACGACATACTCATTTGTCATCCCGCTATCCATCACACCTAGAAGATAATCCCAATCCAGTGGCCCCAATGGTCGATACTCTGCACATACTTGGTCATATGAAATAGAAGGCCCCCAAGTAGCCACATCCAATCTCCTATGAGCATAATGAGTTGTACCCTTTGGTATCCCTTGTATCCTTCCATACCATCTCAACACCCTCGTACAAAGGAATTGCTCGATGACATAGGGTGTCAATCCAATCATATATCATGTCATGAATACATACAACATCTCCACTACATCCTTGGGTCGAATCTCACAATCCCTATATGGTCTCAATATCACAGTATCTAGATCATCCAAAGTCCGTTGCCAATACACCAATTTGCCTAGCTTTCACTAGACAATGATACCTAGATACCCGTCAACATAAGGCCTGCCTAATGGTCTATCTCTATCAGCCAATGGTCATGTGATAGGAAAGTGCTCCCAGGCCCATATCTGAAGCACAATCACTCCTACTAATAATGCAACTGATCTCTGGTACACAACTTAGTGCAGGTCATGATACAAGTGCACTAGCATGCATGACCCCCATGCAAATCGGGTCCCTTGTGTCACCATCTGCTTAAGAAGATGACCCCATCCAATAGATAATCCCTTTGACCTGTGATCAGGACAAAGGAAACCTCTAATGAATCCGGTGATAACAATGGGTAATGTGGCATACCCTAGCTCTAACATCTCCTGCCATGCAATGTCGTATCCGCCTATCTCATCATCCTCGAACACTTGACAAAGTGCATCTATCCCACCCCGCTCGCTAAGATCGTAATACACTAGCTCGCCCATCACAAGGATGCGAAATATCCGATAGACATCTTCAGGTGTCACTGTCATCTCGCTCGTCAGTAAATGAAAAGTGTTGTGCTTGCTATACCAACGCTCTGCTAAGGCTGTCATTAATCCCTAGTTTATCAAGGGCTGGGGCATGTTGAAAAAGGAAGATAAACCACACCTGCCAATGTGGTCTCACTCCGCCTGGATAAGGTGAGGTATCAACATCCATGTCTTTGGGAAGCGCTTTCGAGACTGGAGAATAGTAAAGTGCTCCTGCAATCAAATCATTTCATCATATCAGTTTCTTGATTTATCTATCTATCAAATCAATCTATCTATCGGTCTATCTTGCTCAATTGAGATTTTTATCAAATCTCGTTGGCCCCCTATCAATGACGCTCATCTATCATGAGGTCATTATCAATCCTATCTCATCTTGCACGTAAATTGAGATAATTAGAACTGATCATCAAATTTATCAATTAGGAGCGTCTAATTTTATCAATTAGATAGCTAATCAAATCTTACCCTATCAAAATAAAAAATCAAATCAAATTGACAGCGAATCCAACCTCTTTATAAATCATTTTCATCAAAAATTGGCAAATCAAATCATTTTCATCAAAAATTGGCAAATCAAATCATTTTCTCAAAATCACCCAAATCAAATAATCGAAAAATCGCAAAAATCAAATCAAATCATCAACAAATAGCAAACTCATTGACAAAATCGCAAAAATCATGAAATTATCATCCAAATAATCAAAAAATAAAAAAACCAAGAGAAAATTGAAAAATCAAAAAGTGAAAAAAAAAAAACTCCAAAACTCAATTTTATTTATTTATTTTTTATGTTGGGCTCAGCCCCCCCCACAGGTGGCATCGACGACACTCGCAGTGGTGCCCAAGGCGCCCACGACGCTCAAGGCGTCCGTGGTGGCGCTGATGGCGGTCGTCATCATGGCACCATTGCCCCCCCCCCGCCCAAAAAAAAAAAATTGGAATTTTTTTTTCAAAAATGGGAATAATATATATATATATATATTCAAAAATCCTACGAACCCATTTCGTAAATCGAAAAACTCATCTCAAACATGTAATTTTTTTCCCAACCCATCTGGCGAAAGCACTAAAAAATGATTTTTAATGCAAACAGCTAAATTTTTCAAAAATTAACAAAGCTAGGTTTTCTTGAAGTACGTATTGATGGACCGTATGTCGGAGGACACTCGTATCCCCGAACTCGCTTGAACCTATGCTGGTGGTATGGGACCGCCATTCCTTCCTCCATAGCAATTTTTTCAAACAACTGAAGTGCACAAATGAAGAGTGGTAAAATGAATTCACCTTTTTAAACTCACAATGGGGCATTTAAGTGGGATTTTTAATCATCTAATCAACCTGGCAAGACAACGTTTTCAAATTTCTTATCGGGAAATGAATTGGATTGACTTTGAAAATCTCTAAAAATTGGAAAATCATTAAAAATCTAAAAATCGAAAAAATTTAAAAAAAATTAAAAAATCATGAAAAATTCAAAAACATTCAAAAATTATCCGATTCATCTCCTGAGGGGGCATCCTCACATCAATATCTATCAGTCAACATCTGGGGCACCATATCAAGATTTATCATCTCAAAGATCGAAACCGCATCAAATCTGTATCATATCGAGATTTATCATCTCAAAATCGAATCAATATCATATCGAAACCAAATCCACCTCAAATCAAGATCAAATCTACATCCTATCAAAATCAATATCAACAAACATCATCAATCGAGCTTTCTTTGAACCAACGCGTTGTCACACATCGCTTCAAAGAGGGGCAAAATGTATACACCTAAAAATGGTTTGAAGATAGTTAATTAAATACGTAGTTATTTGATTAATTCCCCTTCCCAATTAATTGAATTTACAAGCAATTTGATTAATTTCTCTATTCATCTACTAGTAAATAAATCGACATGATTTATTTATATAATTCATTTCATATCCCCCTTTGATTAATTAATTCTAAATTAATTAATGTCCCCCCATATAAATCAATTCTTCTAATCCCTAATTAAGATTAACAAATTGAAGTTTGTTGAGATTAATTATTTTTTTCCAATTATGCGAATTTCTAAATTCAAATGAGCACATGGCTCCTAACTTTTAACCACCTAACCTAAGCATTCCCTAACCTAACCCCTTCCACCTAACCTTAGGTCTAACCAACCCTATCATATCTTGCACATTCTAACCTCCTTATCCTAACCTCCTATGGTGTGGATATTCTCCCCTTGAGACACATGGCACTTTTGCCACATGTCTCCTCCCTTGGACACTTGCCCTCTCATGAGCAAGGCTCCTTGACACTTGTCACCACAAAGATGACAAGTGTCCCTTCCTCCAACCTCTTCTCCAACTTCCTCAATCTTGACCCTTGATATCTTTAGATCAGATCTGGACCGTCGATTCTTGCCACCTCAATTTTGGCCTTGGAATTCCTATAAATATCCCCCATTTTGGAGCAATAAGGATCCCTGACATTCATAGCTTTAGCATCATTACTATAGGCAATTTTCATTTCAATCATCTAGCAATTAGAATTTTGGATTAATCATAGCATTGCATTTCATATCATTTTCATAATCAATCATGATCAAGTAGCTACTCAACTGTTGAGTTTCCACTTTAGAGGTCATTGCTCCGCTGAGAGCCCATCAATCCAACACCTTCAAGGTTCTCAAGAATAGAGGAAAATGTGACATTTCAAGGAAGGCTTATGGTTTGCATTTCTAATCTAGTTTTCATTTAATCTTTTCATTTATGTTTTATTGTCTCATTATATGTGTATGCCTTCTTATATACTATATTTTTAGCATCACACCTTCCATACTAGAGCATAAGGAAAGCAAAATATATGCAAATGATGTTTTAAACAAGAGAAAAAGGTCTTCTCAAAATAGAGAACCTGGTGCATACCAATAGAATCACCCAAATTATTTGAACCTGCAGAGTTGCCAAGTGCTTGCAGAATACCTCTTAAGGCTAAAAAAGATGAAGAATCCACCAAATCTTGAGCGAGCGATGTCAAAGTCACGAAATTTGAGCCCACTGAGCATGCCAGAAAAATAACTGTTGATCACTAAAATTACTTTCTGGATTACAACCTTATGGGAAACTAAGTGATGGGAGACCTGTGCATTTTCACTAAGTGACCTCCGAGATTTTAGAAGCCGACTCTTCATTCATTATGAGGGAGAAAGGTGAGAAGGAAACATAAAAGAAAATCTACTTTAAGCGATGCACCAAATTGATTTTGATGCAATAAGGGGCCCAGAGAACTTCACATACATGTTATTCTGAGGCCCATTCAACAATCTACATGCCCAGATAGAACCATAATCAAGATATAACCAAATTTCCTTTTAACATAAAGAAATACACACAACACATCCACCAGATAACAAGTGCAAAACATAGTTTAATTGACAAAGTATTAGGAATATATTTCTAAAGTTATGTTAGAATTGCAAGGATGCACAAAAAACTATTAAAGCATACTAGAAAATAGTAATCATAGAGGCCGCATACACAATTTGATTATCCCCTCTTCAGAAATACAATCACAACTTAAAGGCTCCATCTCTATCTAGAATACTTTACTATATCTTTTAAGATAAAGAACCCCTTTTACAATGCACCCGCAGGCTTATATAATAAAAAAATCTTTGATCTAGAACAATGATTGCAGCCAAACATACTTCTGCATGCTTTCCGTGTTTCCATCGTCATCATGAAGTTTGTTGCAACTGTACCGAACTTGATCTATGCATCACTATTTTCTTCCATGTGCACGACATGGTTGCCACCTGAGATTCACTTTTTCTATTGCAACCACTAGATCACGCGGGCTTTTGTTTTTTCTTCATTCGCACCTTCTGGTTTTGCCACACAATGTCTCATGTGGCCTTTTGCCCTTGAAAGAAACAAAGGCATGCTTTTGAAATCTCCCCAGGCTCAAAACATCTCTAGACCCGTACTTTCCCGACATGTGGCACACTAGCAGGGCTTTTAGAGCCTTCTTCTCTCTTTGCTTTTGAGGACCCCACGGTGCTGAAACATGGCACCCCCGCAGGCCTTTAAGAGAGTAAGAAGCCACGGGCTTGTGAGAAACTATGACATGCTGACATGTGGCGCACTCATACCTACTCCCCGCGAGCAACAACAAATTGGTCTTGACTTGGCGGGATCATAATTTTCCTCTTGGCGCTCAAAATATCAAGCCACTTACACCATTAGAAAGGTCTTCAATAGATCTAGTTCCAGTCCCTTAACACTCAAGTTAAGGGACCAAGAATAGTTTCGACCCCAAATCTTGCTCCAAAGGCCTCCGAAAATGCAAAATACTGAAACATAGACCAAATATCAAAAAATTGGATTTTTGGTTTTTCTCACCTCTAATCGGTCTGAATCTCCTTCGGGCTGATTTTGATATCTTTCCATCAATGCCTTGATCATAAACCCCCAAAAGC
This sequence comes from Cryptomeria japonica, assembly GCF_030272615.1. NCBI lineage: Eukaryota > Viridiplantae > Streptophyta > Pinopsida > Cupressales > Cupressaceae > Cryptomeria > Cryptomeria japonica. Next base: position 347,728,269 of record NC_081405.1, on the reverse strand, counting down.
ATAGATATCATCTATAGTTCTTGGTGACTCATAGGGGGACCTCTACCTGCGGAGGTTGAACCCAAAATCTCTGGTTTCACAAACCAGAATGCCTTATTCATGCCAAAAGGGAGCTTCCACCTTGCTGATTCGTTCTAGATATCTCAGATCGACTCTCAATGATGAATGATAAGGGAACACAAATGTCAACATTAGAAAACTAGAAGCCTTAGCTATCCATTTGGAACAGAGTCACAAAAAGGATCCACAAAACATGTGCAATATTGCACTTGGAGGAAAACTGGAAACTAAAACATGATTAAGTAGAATGCAACATGTGCACCAACACTTCTTGGAAAGGAAAAACATCTAACTATTATTTACATGATCTCCGAACTCTATAAGGAAATCAAACAAAGCCATTAACTGGCTTATCAAAGTAGCTTCCCCTTCTGACCTACTTCTGATGCTTGACATGTTCTTGGGAAATCAGGAAAAATGGAAAAAATAGTAAGCATCCAATAAATTATTGGAATGCCTCCCATAGGTCAGGAACAAAGAATCTCACCCATTCTCGAATGCAATCTTCTTGTAGTGAATGAGTGAGTTTAATCTACTCTCCTGGGTACTCATCTTCATGCTTAGAGGCAAGAATGACCAGGGGTGACTTGCAACTCTCCAGCTGAGCTAGATAGCCGATGGGGCATCCACGTGGAAGTATCATGTCCAAGTTATCAATATTGGACTTGCAGTCATGCTCTGGTTCCTTGATTTTTTGTTGACCAACAAGGGATGGTTCTAGTGGCTCATCTGCTAGAATGGGAACCTTCCCTTGTTTCTATTGCTTCTCATACTCTTCTAGTATAGGAGATGGTGGCTTGATGTCAATAGATGAGCAGAAGGCTTCTAACTTGTCCCAAAATAGGTCTTCATCAATCTTCTCTTTGCTTCCTTCCACGACAGAGATCACCCTTTCTTCGCAACAATCCTCATGGTGATCTATAGAAGCATCAAGGTTCTCCTCTCGTTCAACCTCATGAGCCTTCTCATATTCACATAATCCACTATGGTCTTCAGCATCTGCTTGCCTCTTTAAGAATTCTACCACTATAGAAATGGAAAACTCCCTTTCCTTAGGGTTAATAAAGTAGGGAAGCTCATCAAATAAGAGGAATAAATCCTCTTCTTCATTTTTTTTTTACCTGATTCATGTCTTCCTACTGCAACTACTCATCTTCATTTTTCCCTTGTGATAAGGACAGTTCTTCACCCTCGCAAGCATGTGGAAGCTCACAACCAGAAAACTGCTCCTCTTCTTTCATCTTTTCATGAGACCAATCAACCCTCCAAACAATAGGTCCACCCTTAAAGAGTGAAATGGTATCAGGAACATGGAGTTAAGGGGGAAATATTTTTTTCAAAATAGATCAATGGGGCTCATTAGAAGGAATCCCTTGCATGGTGTTTGGGGTTTCAAATTTGGGAGCTCCACTGGTGGCTGATTTCCCTTCTCACATGAGCTACTCTTCCATAATTGGTAGTCGTCTGATCTCTTCTTCCTTCGCAGAAACTTGCATGGCAAGGAAATGGTCTTGTTGTTTTCTTTGTGCCTCTATTTGCTGCTACTAAAGTTGGGCCTGGTAAGCAAGCTAATCTTGCTGTAGGCAATATTCTTGCTCCAAATCAATAGCCTTCAACTATTCTTGGAAATTCATCATTATTTCTCCGACGCTAACATTTTCCCTTCTTAGCACATATTGATGCTCGGGGAAGAGGTTGACATGTTGATGGGAGACATAATAAGATTCTATCTATTGGGAAACATATGTAGGTTATGCAGGGGTGGGTGGGAGGCAAGAGTGAGGAAATTGGCCATAACTTGTTGTAGTAGGGGAATATGAAGCAAAAATAGAAACATATCCAGCTTGATATCTTTGATAGGGAGGCAAAATGATTGCATTTTCATGGAAAGGAGGTGGAAACATGTGCTGGTGATGATATCCTTCCATACTAGAGCATAAGGAAAGCAAAATATATGCAAATGATGTTTTAAACAAGAGAAAAAGGTCTGCTCAAAATAGAGAACCTGGTACATACCAATAGGATCACCCAAATTATTTGAACCTGCAGAGTTGCCAGGTGATTGCAGAATACCTCTTTAAGGCTAAAAACATTGAAAAATGCACCAAATCTTGAGCGAGCGATGTAAAGCTCATGAAATTTGGTCTCACCAAGGTGCCAAAAAAATAATTGTTGATGACTAAAATTACTTTCAAGATTATAGCCTTATGGGAAACTAAGTGATGGGGGACCTAGGCATTTTCACTGAGTGACCTCTAGGATTTTGAAAGCCAACTCTTCATTCATTAGAGGGGAGAAAAGGTGAGAAGGAAACATAAAATAAAATATACTCTAAGCGATGCACCAAATTGATTTTGATGCAATAAGGGGCACAAAGAACTTCACATACATGTTATTCTGAGGCCCATTCAACAATCTACATGCCCGGACAGAACCATAATCAAGATATAACCAAAATTCCTTTTAACATAAAGCAATATACACCATGCATCCACCAGATAACAAGTGCAAAACATAGTTTAATCGATAAAGAATTAGGCATATATTTCTAAAGTTATGTCAGAATTGTAAGGATGCACTAAAAACTATTAAAGCATAATGGAAAATAGTAATCATAGAGGCCGCAGACACATTTGATTATCCCCTCTTTAGAAATACAATCACAACTTAAAGGCTCCATTCCTATCTAGAATACTTGACTATATCTTTAAAGATAAAAATTCTAAACCCCTTTTACAATGTGCACGTAGGTGTATATTGAAAAAATCTTTGAGCTTGAATGATGATTGCAGCCAAACATGCTTTTGCATGCTTGCCGCGTGTCCACCATCATCATGAAGTGTGTTGAAACTATCCTGAGCTTGATCTCTTTATCACTATTTTCTTCCATGTGGGCGACATGGTTGCCACCTGAAATTCACTTTTTCTGTTGCAACCACTAGATCACACAGGCTTTTGTTTTTTCTTCATTCACACCTTCTGGTTTTTCCACGTGATGCCTCCTGCGGCCTTCTACCCTCGAAAGAAACAAAGGCATGCTTTTGAAACCTCCCCAGGCTCAAAACATCTCTCGACCCGTGATTTGCCGACACGTGGTGCGCTAGCGGGGTTTTTAGAGCCTTCTTCTTCCTTCACTTTTGAGGACCCCACGATGCTAACATGTGGCACCCCCGCGAGCCTTCAAGAGAGTAAGAAGATGCGGGCCTGTGAGAAACTACACCATGCTGACATGTGGCACACTCGTACCTACTCCCTGCAAGCAACAACAAATTGGTCTTGACTTGGCAGGATCATAACTTTCCACTTAGTGCTCGAAATCTCAAGTTAAGGGACTGGGAATAGTTTCGACCCCAAATCTTTCTCCGAAGGCCTCCGAAAATGCAAAATAATGAAGCATAGACAAAATACCGAAAAATTGGATTTTCGGTTTTTCTCACCTCTGATTAGTCCGAATCTCCTTTGGGCTAATTTTGATATGTTTCCATCAATGCCTCGATCATAAAACCCCAAAAGCGTAGATATTATCTACAGTTCTTGGCGACTCACAGGGGGACCTCTTCCTATGAAGGTTGAACCCTAAATCTTTGGTTTCGCAGACCAGAATGCCTTATTCATGCCAAAAGGGAGCTTCCACCTTGCTAATTTGTTCTAGATATCTCAGATCGGCTCTCAATGATGAATCATAAGGGAACACAAATTCCAACATTAGAAAACCAAAAGCCTTAGCTATCCATTGGGAATAGAGTCACAAAAAGGATCCACAAAACATGTGCACTATTGCACTTGGAGGAAAACTGGAAACTAAAACATGCATTCTCTTAAGGAGAATGCAACATGTGCAACCACACTTCTTGGAAAGGAAAAACATCTAACTATTATTTACATGATATTCGATCTTTGTAAGGAAATCAAACAGAGCCATTAACTGGCTTATCAAAGTAGCTTCCCCTTCTGACCAACTTCCAATGCTTGACATGTTCTTGGGAAATCAGGTGGAATGGAAAAAATAATAAGCATGAAATAAACTATTGGAATGCCTCCCACAGGTTAGGAACAAATAATCTCACCTATTCTCTAATGCTATCTTCCTGTAGTGAATGAGTGAGTTGAACCTGCTCTCCTTGGTACTCATCTTCATTCTTAGAGGCAAGCAAGACTCGGGGAGATTTGCAACTCTCCAGCTGAGCTAGATGGCAGATGGGGAGTTTGCGTGAAAGTATCAATTCCAGGCAATTAGCATTGGACTTGTAGTCATGCTCTGATTCCTTGATTTCTTGTTGTCTAGGAAGGGTTGGTTCTGGTAGCTCATTCGTTGGAATGGGAACCTTCCCCTGTTGTTGTTGCTTCTCATACTCTTATAGCTCAGGAGATGGTGGCTTGATGTCAATAGATGAGTAGAAGGCTTGTAACACGTCCCAAAATAGGTCTTCATCAATCTACTCTTCACTTCCTTGCACACCATAGATCACCCTTGCTTCGCGATATTCCTCATGGTGATCTATAGAAGCATCAATCTTCTGCTCTCGTTAAACCTCATGAGCCTTCTCATATTCACATAATCCACTATGCTCTTCAACATATGCTTGCTTGTTTAATACTTCTACCACTATAGAAATGGGAAATTCCACTTCCTCAGGGTTAATAGAGCAGGGAAGCTCATCAAATGAGAGGAATAAATCCTCTTCTTCATTTTTCTTTCTTACCTGGTTGATGCCTTGCTTCTGCAACTAATCATCTTCATTTTTCTCTTGTGATAAGGGCAGTTCTTCACCCTCCCAAGCATGTGGAAGCTCACAACCAAAAAAATGCTTCTCTTCTTTCATCTGTTCATGAGACCAATCAGCCCTACAAACAATAGGTCCACCCTTAAAGAGTGAAATGGTATCAATAACGGGGAGCTAAGGGGGAATTTTTTTTTGCAAAATAGATCAAGGGGGCTCATTAGAAGACATCCTTTGCATGGTACTTGGGGTTTCAAATTTGAGAGCTCCGTTGGTCACTGATTTCCCTTCTCCCATGAGCTTCTCTTCCATAATCTCTAGCCATGTGATCTCTTCTTCCCTAGTAGAAACTTGCATGGCAAGGAAATACTCTTGATGTTTTCTTTGTGCCTCTGTCTACTGTTGCTGAAGTTGGGCCTGGTAAGCAAGTTGATCTTTTTGTAGGCAATATTATTGCTCCAAATCAATAGCCTTCAACTGTTCTTGGAAATTCATCATTATTTCTCTGACACTAACATTTTCCTAGCTTAGCACATTTTGATGCTCGGGGAAGGGGTTGACATGTTGATGGGAGATATAATAACCCTCTGACTACTGGGAAACATATGTAGGATGTGCAGGGGTGGGTGGGAGGCAAGCATTAGGAAATTGCCCATAACTTGTTGTAGCAAGGGAATACGAAGCAAAACTGGAAGCATATCTAGCTTGGTATCATTGATAGGTAGGGAGAATGCTTGCATTTTCAATGAAAGGAAGTGGAAACATGCATTGTTAATGATATCCTTCCATACTAGAGCATAAGGAAAGCAAAATATATGTAGATGATGTTTTAAACAAGAGGAAAAGGTCTGCTCAAAATAGAGAACCTGGTACATACCAATAGAATCACCCAAATGATTTGAACCTTTCAAAGTTGCCAGGTGCTTGCAGAATACCTCTTTAAGGCTAAAAACATTGAAGAATGCACAAATCTTGAGTGAGCGATGTAAAACTCACAAAATTCAGTCCCACCGGGTGTGCCAGAAAAAAAATCGGTGATCACTAAAAGTACTTTCAGGATTACAACTTTATGGGGGAAACTCAGTGATGGGGGACCTGTGCGTTTTCATTGAGTGACCTCTGGGATTTTAGAAGTTAGGTCTTCATTCATTAGGGGGGAGAAAATGTGAGAAGGAAATATAAAAGAAAATATACTCTAAGGATGCGCCAAACTGATTTTGATGCAATAAGGGGCATAGAGAACTTCACATACATGTTATTTCGAGACCCATTCAACAATCTACATGCCCAGACAAAACCATAATCAAAATATAACTGAAATTTCTTTTAACATAAAGCAATACACACCACACATCCACTTATTAACAAGTGCAAAACATAGTTTAATTGGTAGAGTATTAGGCATATATTTCTAAAGTTATGTCAAAATTGCAAGGATGCACATAAAACTATTAAAGCATAGTGGAAAACAATAATCATAGAAGTCATAGGCACAATTTGATTATCCCCTCTCCAGAAATACAATCATAGCTTAAAGTCTCCATTCCTATCTAGAATACTTGACTACATCTTTTAAGATAAAAGTTCTGAACCCCTTTTACAACGCGCCCACAGGCTTATATAATGAAAAAATATTTGATTTGAAACAATGATTGCAGCCAAATAGGCTTTTGCATGCTTGTCACATGTCCACTGTCATCATGAAGTTTGTTGCAACTGTCCTGAGCTTGATCTCTGCATCACTATTTTCTTCCATGTGCGCGGCATGGTTGCCACTTGAAATTCACTTTTTCTGTTGCAATTGCTAGATCATGTGGGCTTTTGTTTTTTCTTTATTCACACCTTCTAGTTTTGCCACGCGACGCCTCCTGTGACCTTTTTCCCTTGAAAGAAACAAAGGCACACTTTTGAAATCTCCTTAGGCTCAAAACATCTCTGGACCCATGCTTTGCTGACACATGGTGCGTTGGCGGTGCTTTTAGAGCCTTCTTTTTCCTTCGCTTTTGAGGACCTCACAATGCTGACACATGGCACCCCAATGGACCTTCAAGAGAGTAAGAAGCTACAAGCCTGCGAGAAACTATGCCATGCTGACATATGGCACACTCGTAGCTACTCTCGCGAGAAGTAGCAAATTGGTCTTGACTTGGTGGGATCATAACTTTCCGCTCGATGCTTGAAATGTGAAGTCGCTTACACTGTCGGAAAGGTCTTCAAAAGATCTAGTTTCAGTCCCTTAACTCTTAAGTTAAAGGACCGAGAATAGTTTTGACTCCAAATCTTTCTCTAAAGGCCTCCAAAAATGCAAAATACTGAAACATAGACAAAATATCGAAAATTGGATTTTTGGTTTTTCTCACCTCTGATCGGTCTGGATATCCTTCGGGATGATTTTGATATGTTTCCATCAATGCTTTTATCATAAACCCCCAAAAGCGTAGATATTATCTACAAATTTCATTCACATTCATATTTCTACAACATTCTCCAAGGTGTCCATCCCCTTTAGGTGTGACCCTTTTCAAATTTGCACTCCAATGCCTCTTTTTCTTCAAAACCCCCAAAAGCATAGATATTATCTACAAATTTCATTCAAATTCAGATTTCTACAACATTCTCCAAGGTGTCCCTCCCCTTTAGGTGTGACCCTTTTCAAATTTGCAGTGCAATCCCCGTTTTTCTTCAAAACCCTAATAGGGTCCTATTTCCACATTTGAGCCTTAATTTTGCCTATCTCGAAATCATAAAATTCACCAATTTTTAGGGGTTAGCTTTAATATCATCATAATATTCATCCCTGAAAATTTTGAAAAAAGTTGGTCGGACTATGTGCATTTCTGCCACGGTCCTCGACTTTTTCTCGAAATTTCAGGAGACTGTTAGGACTATATTTAATAGCCTAAATCTAGAAGTTTGACTACTTTTGTCAATTTTTGATCCCTCTAACATCAACAATACCTTCAAATTTCAACATTTCAAATTTCAAGAAAAAAATTTAAAATTAAGTGGTTCATTATACCCTGCCTTGATTTTAAAAATTCTAATTTTATCAATTTTAAAATTAAGTGGTATCCCCTTGGCCCTAATTTTAAAATTCCAATTTCCTTTTAATTATTTTGGGAATTGTGTCATTTTCTTCTTCCAATAGAGTTCAAATTTTTTAATCATTATTTTCTTAAATTTTACATTACTCAATTTTGTAAGCTTTGTTCAAAATTCAAAATTTCAATTTTGCCTCTAGTGCATCAGTTTCACCATTATTAGTCTTGCCTACACTATCCCCGTTAGATGAAGCATTAGAATTAAGGCTTCCCAAGGTTTAATTCCCAAGGAGATGGAGCATAATTTGGGTGACTTCTTTAATGAGGATAATGCTAATTCTTCACATCCTACTCATCTCCCTATCTATCCAATTGATGAATCCCATGATGAATAAGAAGAAGCTTTGACTAGAGTTTCCATAGATCAAATTTCAAAATTGGACAATCAATTTGATAACTTTCAAGAATGGATGTCCTAAGAATATCCTAATAGTGAAGCTCTTCCATTAATTGAAGGCCTTAAACACATGATTCAAAGTGATAAAAATGGAATTGATATATTGCATGGCATTGCTCATATTGTTGATTCTACTGTCATGCCTATCACAAGTTGTGCTGAGAACTTAGGTTATTCCCAACCTTCACATCAAATCAATTGTTCTATTCCTTTGACCACACTTCAATGGCTAGTGTTTCTACTTTCACTTCAAATATCATGGCTACATCAACTCAAAATGTCATTCCTATAACAATTGGTCATGGGGGTAATCCCTCTGCTTCATTTAATCCTCCGTCTTTACCTATGTCTTCCATAAGTATTCCTATTATCTCTCAACCAATCAATGTGACACAAGGGGGATTTTCATTTCATAATTTTGTTCCTCCTTTAAGTGTCATGTTTCCTACGCAATCATCACCCATTCCTACTTATCATAATGTCCCACCATCTTATTCTCAATCGATGCCTTCCTTCAATAACATCACACCACCTTCTCAACCAACCATGTCTAACATCAATTCTTCTATCAAAGCAACAATCAACAATCTTTCTCAAACCGTGTCTTCCTTACAACAACAGATTGCTTCCATGAGTCAATCCAAGTTTAGTGTGCCTACTTTTGATGTTGCGAGCCCACTTTCTCTTGATATTGTTAAATTCGTGCAACCTAATCATGTTGAGGTCCCTCAATTAGAACTCTATAATGGAAAAGGTGATCCTCTTACACATGTTAAAAAATTTCAAACCTTGTGTACTGATTTTTCTTATGATCAAAGATTGCTTGCAAAACTGTTTGCAAGAACATTAAGAGAGAAGGCTTTACAATGGTATTGTCCTTTTCCTTCTTATTCCATCACTTCTTTTCAACAACTAGCAAATTATTTCATCCAACAATTTCAAAATAACGTTGGTCCTAAAATCACTTTGACTAATTTAATGCATTGCAAATAAGGTGTTAAAGAAAAAGTGACTAATTTCATTGGTAGATATAAGCATTTGTGTGCTCAAATTTCTTTTCATGTACCTAATAATGACATTCAATGAATTTTCATTTCTAATTTGCAAAAAGATATAAGGGAAAATCTTCTTTTGTTCGAGTTTACTTCCTTTCTGTAGTTGTGTGCAAAACTCCATAATTATCAACTGGCTGTGAGTCAAATGGAGCAATCTACTCCTATGGCTCCGAGTGATAAAGGGGAGAGTGTTCAACAACTGTTTGCGGAGTTCAAACCAACAAAAAGCTTCATCAATTTCAATGATACAATCAACAACAACAATGTGAATACTACAACATGTGTGCCTTCTATTTCTAGATTTTTCAAAAGAGAAAGACAATTTACTCCTTTGAATAAATCTTTACATAGAATTATGTCTTAGTTGTTGCACATTAATGTTATCAAGCTTCCTCCTATAAAAAAAGTTGATCCTTCTAAACTAGAATCCCCTTATTTTGATAACAATTCCTTTTGTCAATTTCATCGTCATCCTGGTCATGATACTGAGAAATGTTTCGCATTGAAAAATAAGATTCAAGATTTGATTGATAACAATACTATATCTATGGCAGGTGTGAATGATAAGGGAAACAAATCAGTAGCTCCTCCTAATCAAAATCTTAAAAATTTTACCAATTTTTTGCCTTCTCATACCTCTAACATGATTGAAATTTAGTATACTTATTTCTCCTCTAAGGAATTGACTTCTATGGCTCTGAAATCAGTAAATATGGTAGAAAGAAAAGATACGCCTAAGGATTCTTGTATTACATTTGACCCTAGTGAGACCATTAGAGCACCCAATGGCCCTTTATACATAGTTGCAAAGTTTAAGGATATCCCTTCCCGTGGCGCTCTTGTTGATCCCTCTTGCATGGTTAAAATCATCACTGAGGAGTATCTTTTCACTTTACAATTGCATAAACCAATATAAGATGCCTCTAATATAGTTGTGAAGTTATCTGATGGCTTCTCTTGTCCTACCATTGGCTTTATCACCCTTCCTATTCAAGTTCATACTAAATCCATGGATGTTGATTTTGTTATCATACCCTCTTCTGAGCGATTCCGTGTCAAGTTGGGTTATCCTTGGCTATCTTCCATGAAGGCTATTTCTTCTCCAATCCATAAGTGTCTGAAATTTCCTCACAATGGAGAAATCATAACATTGAACCATAGCTTATTTCATCAATTCGAAAGAAGCCCTAGTGTTCTTATTGATTTCTTTTGGCCTAAGCAATTTCAATCTCTTCCATCAAGGAGCGATGCTCTTTTTCAATCTTATCAAAAATGGAAGAAAGATATGATCTTATCCTTGAGTCAACCTAGATCCCCAACACTTGACATTCCTATCATACTTGAAGATGAAGTTCTTCCCCTTGCAAATAGAACTAATCTCCCTCCTAAGGAAGATCTTTAGTCTATTCCTATGGATGTGATTATGCCTTCTCCTAAGAAGAACAACAGTATTCCTCCTAAGGTTAGACCTACACCTCTTCCTTATGATGGACCTGGTCTTCTTCCTACACCTAACATTCCTCCTTTATATGGTGTAGTTCTACCTCCTTTCTCTTATAAAGAGAAGAGGCCTGCTTCTCCTCTTGTTAAACCTAAAAGACATCAACCTAAACCTTCAACTATCAAAGATAAAAACATTCCTACTTTTTCAAATGTTCCTCCTCCTTCTCAGCCTTCTACTAAGACTCGACAGAATTGTTGTGCGAGAGAACGATGATGAAGACACTGTGTTCGAGCTCATGAATTTGTCCCTCAAAATACTCAATCTCCCAGGACTCCAATAGTTGACATGATTCCCTTTTATCCTAAGCAAGATGTTCAACCTACATCTCCAAATCATAAGTTTCATAAAACATGTGATGGTTTTACTCCTATTTGTTTTCTTTCTCTGCTTTCTTTGAATTTTGATGAAGAAATGAGTGAAAATGTTATTCATGCTGGCAATACAACTCCTAATGCTTCTGATAGTGATTATAAATACGTTGATGTGGACAAGCATTTATGAACTGAATTTTCACAAAACCCAATCCTAGCTCCTAGAATCGAACAAAGTGACTTACCACATGAGCATAGTCCTTGTTTGGATCTTGTGATAGCTCCATCAACTTTTCTCAATGACGTTCCTCTGGCATGTTGCTTGCCTTCCCGACATAGTGATCAACAAGATCAGGAGGTGGATTTATTGCTAGATTAGAAATATTAGCATGGTAGATCTTCTCTCTCTCTCTCTCTCTCTCTCTCCTTTCTTGCTCTTTTGTGACCATTCTTCTATGTGTATCCTTGTTCTTCTATTTTCCGCTCAATGTCTACTTGAGGACGATGCAAATCATTGAGATATTTTCTTGGTCTCTTTCATGTTGACTCGAAAGACATCCTCTCTTCCCTTTCTTCTAAGGTAGTGTGCTTTCTTTGGGGAATGATGATTATTATATGCATATACATGAGTTATCATACAACATACTGACCCTGAGGAAAGCAAAACTACCTTGTGCTTTGTGTGTGTTCATTATCCTTGGGTTTATTGCTCACTTGGGGGCTAAATCCTTGTAATAACATGATCCCTCTCTTCTCTCTCTCTTGGGTGTATCCTACCTTAAAGCAATCGCTCCCGATAAGGCGCACATGATTTCTTTAACGTGGGGGCATACACTCCGCTCATATTTTCCTTTTTGATACTTAGAATTATTTAGTGAGCTCAGCTTTTCTTTATAATATTGGTATATTTTTCATGACTCAAGTGAGGGGAACCTTGCTACTTGTAGTCATGGTTTTCCGTTCTTGATCTTCCCTTTTAATTTGTCAATTGATGTCGTAAGATCCTTAGTCCACTAGGGGCTTGGTGCATCTTTCCTCCTTGACATGGTAGAAGTCTTTCAATCTTGTTTCCTTGTACTTTACTGGCAGTATTGGCATACGCTTATACTCTTGCTAAAGTGGGGGATAAATGTAGTGTCATGAAATTGTGACCCTTGCAATTATTGACCACAATAGGGTCCTCACGCACGTGATTCGAATCCCTAAGCCTGATCAGAGACCTTAGACTTTCTCGACACCTAAGAACTGCATCTTCCTTGCCCTCCACATTTCCTAAACTACATCTCATCCTGGAATAAAGGGTAGAACAAGGATGTGGCACCCTTTTCCCTTGCCCCATTTTGGGGCAGGACCCTTTTCAATTCTACTTTTGAGGTTGTGCATTGAGCGAGAAAACTCCCCTAGTGTCGGCCTGCGGCAGAAAATCAGTCAATTAAACCTAATTGACAAGTATATAAGTCGCATTTCCCCTTTCATTTTGGGCATAACATAGATACATGAGATCACACATTCAAGTCAAGGATTCAACCATTGGAGAGGAGATTCATTCTAACATTCAATTCCACACAATATAATCTATCTACATTCTATCTACAACCTCCCTTGAGGTGATTTACATTTCAGTCTTTCATTTATATTCACTTGCAAGTACTTTCTTTCATCATTTGGTTAATTCCAAAACTGGGGTTTGACCTGAAGGCAAACCCCCAATCCCAACACATTTTCCTCTCTTTTCTATGTGTAGGTTGGAGGTGCACAATTGTACTTTAATATTTGTACTCCATTTGCAGGGGCGAAAAAACCCTTTTTGTTTCGCGGATTTTTCGGAGGACCGTGTACACTCCCGCCACGGTCTGGGAAACTTTTGGGATTATTTTTGTTGGAGATTTCCTTTTCCATTTGCTTTTAATGCTTTGCTAATCATTTTCTTGTAGATTTAACTTTTAGCTTATGGGTTTTCACATGTTTTCTGGCCTTTGCTATGATTTGGCTCATTTATGACACTTTAAGACATTTCTATTGCAAAGTGGTGTTTCTTCTTCACAATTTGGCATGTCTAAATCCCAAATATTAATATCCTTTTTTTTTACATATCTGACCTCATTTTATTATCTTTTTTAGTTTCATCTAGCTCATGAGCTACCTAACCTCCCTTCCCATTAACTTTTGTGATCACCCTCTTGCATTTTTCTTAGTCTTTTGGGCAGTTTCCCCTCAATCTTCATTCTTCTATTAATAAACTTAGCTTGATTTATTTTAGTTCTTGAGAATTTTTTGGTTCAAATTGGTGTATCTATAGGTAGGCTCTAGTAAATAAAAAAACTATTTTTGACATTTTTGCCCTTTGTTTCAATGTGCATTCTTGTGTTTCAATGTTTCTACCTCTCTAACAATGCATGCATTATGTAGAGAAATTATATCATTTTCCCATGGTTTAAATGTTTGACTAGTCATAGTTTGTATCTAAGCCCGTCATACTTGTAGTTTTTTGCTACTCCAAGGATCTTTGAGAAACTACAAAAATTTGTGTTGCAGAATCATTGTCAAAAGACCCATCAAGTACCACTGGATCTAGGTGCACATGTGATTTTCTTAAGGTAAATGACTATTCTCTATCATGTTTGTGAGGACAATATGGTGTCTATTCTCTCTCCTTGCACTTGAAGGTGTTCTTGGAGATCAAACATGATTTTATTTTCATTTATCAGTTTTGATCCCTAGAGAAGTAAGTCATGTATGCTCTTTCCTTATTGTGAATATCATAAGTGAAGGCCTTTTCTTTTCTCTAATGTCTTACCTTGGACTTCATCAACAAGAGGAGGGATAAAATCCTTATCTTTTAGAGGGCCTTACAAACTTGGGAGGGAATCAAAAGACTCTTCCATTGGGAGGACTTTTTCATTAATAAATAGAATTGTGAGAAATTTATTCATTAAAAAGGAATAATGAGAGTGGTTTAGCCTCTCTGATGAATGCATTAGACATACCCTCATTTCATGAAATTTGGCCTCATTGAATTTTGGATATAGTTAAGACATCATCCAATAACCTTGTGCATCCTAGATAGGAACCTTTGACCATGTTTGGATATAATACACTAGTAAACATTTATCACTAAGAACTTACTCACCTCCTGACCCTTGAAATGGGTTTGTAGGTAGTATATGCTCGCCCCTCATGCCATCGAGTGATATTGACTAATAAAAAAATGGTTAGCTCCTCATTGTAGACTCTACACTCTGTGCTTGGATAATGCATATTAGTAGGATTACAACACACATTTATATTTGAATAATCTAGGTTATTCTCATGCTTGACATGTTATCCCATCAAAACCCATGTATCACCCTTATAATCCAAAACATTAAACCTTTGCAACCACCATACATCCTTAAAAATAAAGAGAAAAACTTTAAATAAAGAAAATTAAAACTCCAAAATTCCTCTTGTGAACCAAATGTTGAAACCCTCATCTCATCATCTTCATCTTAACCAAATCCATCCATCTCAGTCAATCTTGTTGACCCAAATACATTCATCCACATAAGAAACATAAAAACCTAAACTTGATCCCAAATTCAAATCCCATACCCTAAGTAATCCAAGGTAAATCAAACAACATCCAAAATAGTAACCTTAATCAACTCTCATCGTCTCATCCTAATCCAACCATAATACCACCTATCCAAGTAAAAATCTAAATCATGATTGAGACCTTAAGGTCATAAAAATCCAATCCTTTCATACAAAATCATGGATTGATTGAATGAGAAGCATCAACATAGATTCATAAATTGATTGATTGAATATATTGTCTTGGTTGTACATGTAAAATAACATCTACAAACATTTTGAATAGCTGCAAATTATTACATAAAATGAATATGGTCTTGGACTATTTTAGATTTATTTATTTGTAATCCTTTTCCCCTTCCATTCTCTTTTCATTTCTATAAATTTCTTAATAATTAATTTTATGGATGAGCCCTTTTTTGATAATTTTTTTCTAACTTGCATTAAAAGATAACACATTAGTATAGTCATATCAACTATACTTAGTTGATCACAACAAATTTTTGCAAGGAATTCTCATGTTAATTCTTATCTTGTCCTTATTTTCATTATGCTTGTGCTAGAGGATGTGTTTAAGACTTGTTTGATAAATGATGAATCTTGTATTATTTTAGTATTATGATGTGATATATTATTATAGAAATGTGAAGTTTATATTGATTCGTTGATTTTCCATTGTGCTTCAACTATAGTTTTTAATTATAATAGCAACGTTAACAAGGGTGTTGACCCTTAACTAGCCAAAAGACAATCAATAAATGTAATGGTAGTTGTTTAAAGTCCCAAAACATGAGGATTTATCCATCTTCATTGGTTCCAAGGTTATTGTATTCCTAAAATGTTAACACTTAGGAATATGTACTGACAACAACAATTGAACCAAATGAACACCATTGATGTCAAAAACATAGCTAACCTCCTTAATTTTATTTTTGATGTTTTCTATCTATTTTAAAGAAATCATTGC
Organism: Cryptomeria japonica; assembly: GCF_030272615.1. Taxonomy (NCBI): domain Eukaryota; kingdom Viridiplantae; phylum Streptophyta; class Pinopsida; order Cupressales; family Cupressaceae; genus Cryptomeria; species Cryptomeria japonica. The sequence continues at coordinate 347,712,580 of NC_081405.1, read as the reverse complement.
TATAAGTTTTCTATCAAGCAATGTTCATTTCTCATGCACCATTTCCCCCCTTGTAAAAAAAAATTGTATCTATTGGCATGCTAAAGAACAACAAACACTCCACCAAATATGTAATGTTTTAATGATGTATGGAACAAATAATGATATTGTCCCTCTAAAATCATTATTGGATCCCAACTTATGAATTATGATATGTGTATTGAAGTGACATAAATAGTTGTATCTCTTATGTATATAGTTGAATTTAGTACCTTTGTATATTTGGGTACTATGGATGGACTTATGGACACAACATCTATTTCTCTACACTCTTGTGGTTTGTCCCAACTATGAAAATTTGAATAGAAATCATGTTAAGATAAAATCAAATAAATACCAATCATGAAATGTTCATGTGTGCAATCAACAACACTAACTATGAAATGACATTCATTATAATTAACAAAGGCCAACATTTGGTCTTATGTTGTATACTTCAAGTAAAATTGCATTCTGGTTTCTATCCTAGGCATAGAAATTTAGGCTTTTAGTCTTGTAACTCATGTAAAATTTGGTGGATATAATTGTTTCTCATTTTCATCTCTATGAAATCTGTCACCCTATCAACCTCAACCCATACAAAAAATAAATCTACACCATGTTAAGTCTTTTGCATCTCCCACCAAAGGATGTTGTAGAAAAACACACCTTCGAGTGAGTGTTGAACAATATGTTCTACTATTTAAGCTTAACTGGCATCTATATAATAACACACACACAAAAAAAAAATGATTTATAGCTCAAATATATTCTCTATGTTTCAAAAATTCTTGTTCGTGCCTAAATTCAAATCCTTTTGTGAATAAAAATAAAATTGTAGACAAGACGAATTAACAGTTTGATTATATATTTACAAATTTTAATTTTTTGAAAAGAAATAAATTTTTGTTAAACCAATAAATAACTATTTCAAAATAGAAATTCATATGTTAATAAAACCCAGAATTAAAAAAGAGAAGATAAATTTATATACTCAATATAATAATATATTATTTTTAAGACAATGTACAAAACTGAAAATAAAACATTTTGTATCACATTTACAATGAATTTAAATTAGTTAATTTTATAAAATATGTTAAATGCTTTGCCACAAATAAAAAATATCATTGAGAGGTAGTGAATTCATTTCCCCTCAAATCCATGGAATATGTGTTGGGAAATTACTCACAAAGTTTAACTATGTATCAATGTAGGACTAATAAAATATAGTTGAATCCTTGCGCAAATTTGAAGTTCACAAAGTTTAACTATGTATCAAATAATACATAATATCTATATGTACACTAGTTTAGAATTGAATTTAATAAGATTTCATTGCTTGCTAATAGAATTATACAAATAGTGTAAAAGGTCATCCATTCTAACATCAAATTTAATTCTTATACTAAAGAGCTAGGATACCTTGGACCAAATAATGTGTATGACCATTGTTTGTACATATCAACATGTTTAGCGTTTTAAAATCTATTTTTGAAAGCCTATTAAAATCTATACAAACTTAGCATTTAAATGAATATATCAAACATATGTAAGCTCTATTGTAAGAATGGATCAAAGGTAAGTAACCTAAAGATTGTATAAAATATTTTATACAATCAACAACTTGTTTGAGATACCTTATACTTCAAAGGAGATGAATTCAATGGTAGAGGACTCTCTATAATGATTAAATGTGGTGGAATGTGATGGAGATTATTCTAGCTTTATCCCTTATAATGATGGTTATGTGTATTGGAAAGGGGGTGGTAATTGGAGACGAGATTGGCTATAAATCAATGCTTCCTAGTATGGAATATGGATTTTGTCTATCATATGGGGTTTCAAAATGAATGTGGAGTTACATAACATCTGACCAAATATGGTATCAATTTTCTCAAAAATGTCATTGGTGTGGAGGAGATTTCAAGAATAGACCATTCATTGCCTTGATTTTTACCTCCTAAAAGTGGACAAAGATGAAGATTGTGATGGTAAGTATATTTAGTGTGTGTTGGATTGTGTTTCTTTGGTTGTAGAATCAATAGTTAATAATATTATGTTTGTTTAGGTATTTTCATACAATCTTCATGTTCAAATGTGCAATTTTGGTTTTATGTTAGTTTTTGTAGTTCCTTGGTGACAAAAAGATGCATGCTTTGTATATTTTTGGATACTATAATCTTGGGTGTGGTTTCATTTGGTCACACTAATCAATAAAAAAAGATTAAATTAGTGTTAAAAGAGGTTTCTCAACCTTGCTTCTAATGTTAAGATTACAAAAACTAACATTTAAATATAAAATGGAAAAAATCAATTCTTAGGCTATAGAGTTGGTTTTTGTCCAAAATAAATATTATCAATTGTGTACTACCTACAGGTTTCTTTTTTTGTAGGTCTCTTCAAATGCCTTGAATTTTAAGAGAAAGAGGGCTCAATGGTGAATTAGATCAAAAGTTATGGCTTTTAAAAGTTTGCATAGGAAATGTAAAAAGTTAATGGATGTATAAGAGAGTTGTAAAGAGGAACTACATCTATTAAGCAAATCATGATGCATGATTTGATTAAGTAAATTGGAAAGGACCTAATCCATATACATAATAACCTTTCAGGCGGCAGAGAGGGGTCTCACGAGGGGTGAAAGAACCAAAAAAAAAAATCTTTCAAATGTGAGCTAAGAACCGATGGTAAACAAGGGTCTCAACCCTAGAAAAATGGCTACTATTTCAGAACATATAAAATAGAGAAAGAAGAGCTACTAGGACCTTTCCCCTATGTACTACAATAGTCTAGGAAATTCTATCTTCCAAACTCTCACAAGGAGGGTGATGAAGAGGTCTGCCCTCAGGATGTCAATCAACCATTAAAAGGGGAACAAAAGAAGGAGAGGGTGAGAGGTGACCAACTACCGTTGAATGAGTGATTATTGATTGCACTATAGGAAGAGAGAAACCAAAAGAATGAACCACAAAATGAACCACATAAGGGACAACAGGTTACTTCTCATAATCCTAGGAAGAGGCATCAACAAAAGAGGCCAAATATGCAACCATCAAGTGATCATCAAAAGAATTCTTCTACCAAGTATTAGGCCTCTTCTAATGACCCAAAGAGCAAGTTGAAGACAAATTTATTGTAGAAAATAAATGGTGACAATAGATAGGGTGTTACACATATGGATGTCATTGTTGTCATTGATGTCAAACATTTTTCAATCTCATGTTGCTTGGTTGTTATTGGTGATCAGGATATGGGTAGGTTAAGTTGATGTATAGTGTATCTAGTTAATGACCCAAATGTTTTTTTTTTTATATATTATGCTACAAAAGTGACTACAGGTTCATATTGTGTTGATGAGATGAGATGAAGTGATGTTTTAGTATGTTTCTGTAGGTTTGTCATTCATCACTTGATTCAAACGTGTAGCGTCATAAAATTGTGACTTTGGAATTTTCGACTGCATTTGGGTCTTTGCATTGGCTGATGAATCCCTAAGCCTGATTGGATATCTGAGACATGGTCAAAACACCTGAAACTTTCACCCTGCACTGCTTTCTGTCATTGCCTATCCTGAATTAGGGTAGGAAAGGGGTGTGGTGCCCCTGTCCTTGCCCTATTTTGGGCCTCCCTTGATCAAATCCTGCATTGAGCTTGTCAATTGTGAGTGGGAAAAAGTTTTCCTATGTCAGCCTAAGATGGAAAAGCAGTTAAAAAACCCCAATTGGCAAGTATATAAGGAGCATATCCCCTCCTATTTGCATAAGTCCAATAAGCAAAAATTAAGTTCATGAGAAAAGTGTCGATAAGCGACAACAAGTTGATCATAAAGCGCATTCAAGCATTTAAGCATCCATTCAAGAATTGAGCATTCCATGTCTCCTTTCAAGGCTAGGTGTTGCATTCAAGTCAAGGATTCCACCATCGAAGATGAGATCTCTACCAACATTCTATTCTGCATATTCTTTCAATCAATTCTATCAACATTTCAATTGCATGCTCTTTTGAGGTGAATTTTACTTCAACTATTTCCTTTCATTTACTTGCAAGTATTTTCAATACCTTGGTTAATTTAAAAATGGGGTTTGACCTGAAGGCAAACCCCCAATCCCAACAAAATTTCCTCTCTTTTCTGTGTGTAGGTTGCAAGTGCGCAACTGTAATTGTAGGTTTAGGCTTCATTTTCAGAGATGAAAAAACCCTTTTGGGGCGCAAATTTTTCAGAGGAACAAGTACACTTTCAACCTAGTCCCGACAAATTTTGCTCAAATTTGTAGGGGAGCTCCGTCTATTACTACTAATTCTAGGTGCACAACTTTGTCCTACATCTTTATCTCAAGCTACAATCGTTTCTTTGTCATTCTTACACTTACTCTCAATTCGTTTAACTTAGCTTGTCTATTTTAAATGTAATGCACGTGAGAAGTTGAAAGGAATCCTTTGTGAAACTTCCATTCCTCTTTTGAGGGGAGTAAAGATTTCTACTTGATCTCCCCTCATCACTTTTCACCACATTACATTTTGGTGAACTCGATGTCTTACATGCTTGACATTGAAAATAATTGCTTTTTTCATTTACAAGTTCAATTTTCTTGCAAAACTTAGTGGTTAATTCATTCAAAACCCTAGTTGTTAAAATTGAAATTGGACTTGTGTTTTGCAAAAAATGCTATCTATAGTTTTAGATCTGAAAATTATATTGCTTATCAAATTCAATTCTTTCATTATCTTGTTCAATTTGCAAAATCAAATTTACAAAATTAAGTGCTTAATTGTCTGTAGCGTCCTAAAATTGTGACACTTGCAATTTCAACTGCATTTGGGTCTCCACGATGGTGACGCAACACTGAACCTGAATGGAGACCCCGAAACTTGTTCATGACATCAAAAACTGCATTTTTCAGCACCCTGGCCTGATCCTCCTTGCACCCTGCTGTCCCTGGAGGTGGGACCATGGTGCCCAGTGCCATGGTCCTTCAGGACTAGGGCGCCCAGCGCCCTGGTCCCCCAGGACCATGGCGCCCAGGGCCCTGGTCCCTGGCCCTATTTTTGGGCCCGGTCTCTTTTGGGTCTCGGGTCTTTATGTTTGCAAATTGGAAAATAATCTTCCCAGGTCGGCCTAAGGTCGGAAAAATCAGTCTATCAACCCTAATTGACAAGTATATAAATTAAATTTCCTCTCCCATTTTGGTGGATGGAAAAAAGGCAGAAGTGACATTCAAACATTCAAGCATTCAAGCATTCCTTCAAGCAATTGAGCATTCTAAGTCTCCATTCAAGGCTAAGTGTTGCATTCAAGACAAGGATTCAACCATTGAAGAGGAGATCACATACAACATACAACATACAACAACATTTACACCTTCGCATGTAAGAATACAAACATTCTTACAACAAGGTACTAGTACTTGTTTTACATTACAAACATTTACATTTACAACATTCTCATTTCTTGGTTAATTCCAAAATCGAGGTTTGACCTAAGGGCAAACCCCTAATCCCTAAACCCCCAATCGTCCTCGCTTTTCTGTGTGTAGGTTGTAGGTACGCTGCTATAATTGAAGATCTGGAATCCTTGTGCAGAGACGAACAGATCCCCCTTCATTTCGCGGATTTTTCGGAGGACCGTGTGCATGCCGGGCACCATCGTCCCGTCAACTTTCACTCAAATTTGCAGGACAGCGTCGTCTCGACATTTTACTACTAATTCCAGGTCCGCAGCTTCATCCTATATTCCTATCTCTGTTTATAAGTGAATCTTTCTCACTTTTTATGCATTCCTAGCTTAGTCCTTCTATCTACATTCTTTACAAAAGAGGGTAGCCTTGCTGTCTTAACCCTTGAAACTCATTTAGAATCCAATCTTGCATTGTGTGGGATTGGATCTTGTGGGTTTCAACCCCTCTTTTGAATATAAAGTCTCCCCTAAGTGAAAACCGTCAACCTTAGTGACCTCCTTCCCCTCTCCTCGGAGTGGTAGGGGGAACACTTAGGGTTCGCTCGTGATTTTCCGCTTTACATTTTAGTGAACCTGACGTGAACATCCTTTCTAATTATTAATGGTTAGATCTTAAAATTGGATTCCTTAATTACATTTCCATGTTTGATCTTTTGCAAGTTTTAGAGGTTAATTGCATAAAAACCCTAAATTTTCTTTTTAGTAATTGAGCTTGTGAAATGTTTAATTATTAATGCTTGTTTCAGATCTACCCTTCTATTGCAAATTGTCAATTCATATTTGTGCTTTAATTCTAAAAATTAAGTGGTTAAGTGTCAAAACCCTAATTTTTAAAACCCTCTTGATTCAACCTTTGACCGACAATTTCACTGATCAAAACATCTCCAAATCAGCTGTAACTTTGGATTCCGCAATAAAATCATAATATCTTTCATCCCTGAAAATTTGGAAAAAAGTTGCAAGGACCGTGTGCACCCCGAGTGCCATCGTCCCCGACATTTTTTCTGAAATTTCGGGAGCTAGATCTTACTGTATTTTTCTGCTAAAATCCAGAATTTTGGTTGATTTTATCAATTCTAACACTTTCAAAATTAAGGTCAAAGTTGGTCTAGTGATTGCTTGTATTAAGGCTCCTAATCATTCAAAAATTGTTGAAACTGAAATTTTGTGTCAAAATTGTGTTCTTACTGTCCTAAATCTGAAAAGTGTGTTGGCATTCATTCGAAATTTCAATGCTTTATTCAAATTCTTGCAATTTGTGACTTTTGAAATTAAGTGTTTAATTACAACAACTTTGATTTCCGCTTTCAAAATTGAATTTTGGGTGAAATTGAGTCAACCTTTAAATTTCAAAACTTGCATTGCTTTTGGTATTCCCTCTAAAATCATAAAATTCAAAATTTCAGTTTCCCTTTCTTTTTCAAAATTCAAATTTTGCATTTTCCAACAATCTTGGTAGGGTTTAATTTTGAGATTGCAACTTTAATTTAGCCTATCTACAGATCGTAAAATCACTCAATTTTTTCAGATTAGCCTTAAAATCATCATAACTTTCATCCCTGCAAATTTCGAAAAAAGTTGCGAGGACCGTGTGCACCCCGAGCGCCATGGTCCCTAACATTTTTTCTGAAATTTCGGGAGATTATCATGATTGCATTTAACAGCTTAAATCTAGGAGATTGGCTGATTTTACTGAAATTTGCTACCTCTAAATTCAAAATCTTCTCTCTCTCTCTAGTGCATGAGTTTTACAACAATAAGCCCTACTTACACTATTCCCGTTAGACGAAGCCTTAGAATTAAGTCTTTCCAAGGTTTAATTACTGAGGAGATGGAACCTAATTTGAATGGCATTTTTAACGAGGACACGGGTAATTCCTCTAATCCTCCTAATGATGAAGAAGCTCTCCATGAGGTTTTTGAAGAACAACTTTCGAAATTGGATAACCAATTTGATGATTTTCGACAATGGATGTCTCAAGAATACCTCGCTAGTCAAGCTCTTCCTTTAATTGAGGGTCTAAAACGTATGGTTCAAAGTGATAAGAATGGAATTGATATTTTGCGTGGTATTGCACACATTGTGGATTCGAATGTGATGCCTATGAAGAGTTGTGCCGAAACTTTGGGTTATACACAACCTCCTACTCAAGTCAATCATTCTATTCCTTTGACAACTTCTATTGCTAGTCATGGGGGCAATCCTTCCTCTTCAATTAACCCTCTTCCTTCATTCAATCCAACTTCTTCATTCATTCCTTCAATAAGTGTTCCTATTACATCTCCACAAATGAACATGACGCAAGGGGGCAATTCATTCAACCATTCCATTCCTCCTTGTAGTTCTCCTCTTTTCCAATCCTCTCCTATGACTAACTATCATAGTGTCTCGCCACCTTACTCTCAATCAATACCTTCTTTCAATAACATAATACCTCCATCTCAATCTAACACGTCTAATATGAATTCTTCGATTGAAGTGACCATTAACAATCTTGCACAAACTGTCTCTTCTTTATAGCAACAAATTGCCTCTATGAATCAATCTAAGTTTAGTGTGCCCACATTTGATGTTGCGAGCCCACTTTCTCTTGACAATGTTCGAGCCATTCCTCCTAAACATGTTGAAATCCCACATTTGGAGCTTTATAATGGTAAAGGTGATCCTCTAACACATGTTAAAACTTTTCAAACAATATGTACCGATTTTTCTTATGACCAAAGGTTGCTTGCAAAACTGTTTACTAGAACATTAAGAGATAAAGCCCTACAATGGTATTGCTCGTTGCCTTCTTATTCTATTACTTCTTTCGAACAACTTGCAAATGCTTTCATTCAACAATTTCAAAAGAATATAAGTCCTAAAGTTACTTTGATTGATTTAATGCATTGTAAACAAGGTGTTAAAGAAAAAGTGACTGATTTCATTGGTAGATATAAGCATTTGTATGCTCAAATTTCTTTTCCAGTGCTTGACAATGATATTCAAGGAATCTTTATTTCTAATTTACAAAAAGATATTCGAGACAAACTTCTGTTTTCTGAGTTTACTTCTTTCCAACAGTTGTGTGCAACTCTTCACAATTATCAACTGACTGTGAGTCAAATGGAACAAGCAAATCCTATGGCTCCGAGTGATAAGGGTGATAGTAGTCATCAACCATTTGGGAAGTTTAAACCGAACAGAGAGTCCATTAAATTCAATGAAAACATCATCAACAACATTGTGAATGCAGCATCAGGTGTGCCTCCTATTTCTAAGTTTTTCAAGAAAGAAAGAAAGTTTACTCCTTTGAATGAATCATTGCATAGTATTATGAATAAGTTATTGGAACAAAATGTGCTTACTCTTCCTCCTATAAGGCAAATAGATCCTGCAAAGATTAATTCACCCTATTTTGATAACAAATCTTTTTGTCAATTTCATCGTCAACCTGGGCATGATACTGAAAAATGTTTTGCTTTAAAGGGTAAAATTCAAGATTTGATTGATAATAATACTATCTTTGTTTCAGGAGTGAATGATAAAGGCAATACATCTGTAGCTCCTCCTAACCAAAATCTTAAGATTTTTACTGATCCATTACCTTCTCATACCTCTAATGCAATTGAGACTAATGATTCCTCTTTCTCATCTGATGGTCTTGTGTCTATGACTTTGAATGTGATTAACTTTGTAGAGCAGCAAGAAAACCCTAAAAGACCTTCCATCACATTTGATTCTAATGAAACTATCAGGGCACCTGATGGTCCTTTATACATAGTTGCAAAAGTCAAGAATACACCTTGTCGTGGAGTGCTTATTGATCCTTCGTGCATGGTTAATGTTATTAATGAAGAATTTCTTTTTACTTTGCAATTGAATCAAGTGATCTATGACAAAACAGATGTGATTGTGAAATTATTTGATGCATTTTCTTCTCCTGCAATTGGTTCTATTACATTACCTATTGAGGTCCATAACAAATCCCTTGATGTGAACTTCGCTATTATTCCTTCATCCGAACAATTTCGTGTGAAGCTAGGCTATCCTTGGCTATCTTCCATGAAAGCTATTGCTTCTCCTATTCATAAGTGTTTGAAATTTCCCCATAATGGTGAAGTTGTTACTATCAATCATAGTCTAGATGTCCAACTAGATGTTCCTGAAACTATTCGATCTCCCAAAACACCAACACTTGACATGATTCCCTTTTCTCCTAAGCTAGATGTTGAACCTAAATCTCCAAATAATAAGTTGCAAAAAACATGTGATGGTTTTACTTCTATTCATGTTATAGCTCCTCTTTCGATAAATATTGATGAAGAAATAGGTGAAAATGTTATTAATGATGGCAATACAACTCCTAATGCTTATGATAGTGACTATGAATATGTTGATGTTGACAAACATTTATTTGTAGAATTTTCAAAAACTTTAATCCTAGCTCCTCAAAATGAACAAAGTGACTTAGCATATGAGCATAGTCCTTGTTTGGATCTTGTGATAGCTCCATCTTTTGTGCTCGATGTCACTCCCCTAGCATGTTTCCATCCTTCCCAAAATAGTGATCAGCAAGATTGGGAGGTGGATGTCATGCTAGACTAGCTACATTAGCACCGCAAATCCTCTACCTCTTTCTTTTCTTTCTCTTTTGTGACTATCCTTCTATTTGTATTCCTATTCTTCTATTTGTTGTCCCTAGTGATGTCTACTTGAGGACGATGCAAAGCATTGCGATCTCTTTTGGTCTCTTTCATGTTGACTCAAAAGACACATGTGTTCCCTTTCTCCCAAGGTGGTTTCCTTTATTTGAGGAATGAGGACTATTCTATGCATATATATACATGATATACATGAACTATCATACAACATACTGAGCCCAAGGAAAGTGAATCCACCTCATGATTTTTGTTTTGTGTTCATTATCCTTGGGTTTATTCCTCGATTGGGGGATAAATCCTTGCGATAACATTTTCTCTCTCTCTGTGTCTTTCTGCATGTCTATCTCTCTCTCTCTCTCTCTCTCTCTCTCTCTCTCTGTGGTGTATCCTACCTTAAATCAACCGCTCTCGATAAGGCCTGTGCGATCGCTTTAACATGGGGGCATACACTGCTCATATTTTCCTTCTGGATACTTTGAGTTACTTAGTGGACTTGGCTTTGCTTTGTAATTTTTGGTATCCTTTCTTTTCATGACTCCTAGTGAGGGGAACCTTGCTACTTGCATTCATGGTTCTCTCCCTCTCGATCTTCCCTTTTACTTTGTCCACTGTGGGCTTGGTGTATCTTGCCTCCTTGACGTGGTGAAAGTCTTTCAATCTTGTTTCCTTGTACTTTACTGGCAATATTAGCCTACACTTTTACTCCCGCTAAAGTGGGGGATAAATGTAGCATCATAAAATTATGACCTTGCAATTTTTGACCGCATTTGGGTCTTTGCATTGGCAGATGAATCCCTAAGCCTGATTGGAGACCCGAGACATGCTCAAAACACCTCAAACTTGCACCCCGCATTGCTTTCTGTCACTTCTTGTCTTGAATTAGGGTAGGATAGTGGTGTGGCATGGGAGGAAAGGGGCATGGTGCCCCTATCCCTACCCTATTCTGGGCCTCCCTTGATCAAGTCGTGGATTGGGCATGTCAATTGTGAGCAGGGAAAATTTTTTCTATGTCGGCCTAAGATAGAAAATTAGTTAAAAAACCCTAATTGGAAAGTATATAAGGAGCATCTCCCCTCCTATTTACATAAGTCCGACAAGAGAAAATTAAATTCATGAGCAAAGTGATGACAAGTTGATGATAAAGTGCATTCAAGCATTCGAGCATCAATTCAAGCATTGAGCATTCCAAGTCTCCTTTCAAGGCTAGGTGTTGAGTTCAAGTCAAGGATTCAACCATTGAAAAAGAGATCTCTACAAACATTCAAGACATTCTAATCTACATATCCTTTAAATCAATTCTATCAACATTTTAATTGCATCCTCTCTTGAGGTGAATTTTACTTCAAATATTTCCTTTCATTTACTTGCAAGTATTTTCAATCACTTAGTTAATTCCAAAATGGGGTTTGACCTGAAGGCAAACCCCCAATCCTAAAAACATTTCCTCTCTTTTCTATGTGTAAGTTTTCTATAGAGAAAGAAAAATAAGATCTAGAAAAAATTACAAAAAATGCCTTTATAGTTTTAGGCATAACTTAGATAGAGCTCAAGATAGAAACCCTAACCCTAACCAGGGTTAGATTACAAAAAGGTAGAGCAGAGAAGAAAATCCGATCGACTGATCTAATTTGTAGCATGAAAAATCTCCTCTTTGAGTGTCCAATCATTTGGGAGGAAACAAAACTACCCCATAGATGAAGCAACCACAACACATAAGCATGGCCGAGTACACTCTTGGGAAAAACAATCTCTGACCCGCACTGAATGAGCATGAATTTCATTTGAAATCAGATGCAAAGGCATAGGAGGGACAATCATCCCTTAAAGATCATGAGAAATTTGCATGGGATGGCGTCCAAGAAATCTTTGTCAAACCCACTAGTCTTCATAATGCCTTTAAGAAGCATGAGTCGTGTCCAGAATCGGCCTGTAGGGTCACTTTTGGAGTAATGGCGATAATCCTTAGTGGTTGAATGAAAATCCTATCTGAGATCAAGTGTCGACTGAGCACAAAAATGTCTTGACTATGGGGTCAGCAACCACCCACTTGCAGAGCAATTGAATTCCAATGGTCACTGCAAAATTGAATGTCCACTGTTGATCAAGAGACCTCGCACGCAGATGGATGTACGATATCTCGCCATGCAAGCGCTCAAAATACCAATAGAGGATTAAGGCACAACCATTGATCGACCACTTTATGGAAATCCAATGGTCAAGGATGTGCCATGCATCGGGCTGGACCCATCAAGTCAGGGTTCAGCAAGACATAGCCCTTCCGCAAGACAAAATAACCCCTCCAATGACATAGAAATGTTGATCGAAAAGGTCCCTTTGTCTAAGAGCTGGGCCCACTGGCCCAATAAAACTGATAGGATCCATCATGGTATCCGAGTTATCATCCAACATGGCGATCCGGGTCCACATCCATTACCATTGTTTCCTTGCAAGCTTCCTGTGGACTCTGAAAATTCACCATGGGATGAGAAGAAGCACCTTTGTTTTCTTGTTGTTTACCCCACAAGGCCCTTTGAACTGTCTCTTTTTCCTCGCAGGGTGGTGGGAACACTACTCACACCCTTGTTTTCTTACCCCATAGGGCATTATTTGGGAGTTGATTTACCATGCGCGATGGTGGGAAATGCACCCACTCTCTCTGTTTCTATGTCATGAACCGCCCCTAGGAACCTTGGAATGCCTGTGGGATGGCAGGGAAACCATGTGTTTACTTCATTTTACCCTACAAGGTCCCCGTGAATTCTTTGAAAAGCATGCAGGATGGTAGATGACTATCCGGCCTTAGCTTTGTTTACCCCGCAGGGTCCTTCATGTGCCCTATCCTTCCTTGTGGGGTAGCAGGGAAGATACCTCCTCTTCATTTCTCTTATCCCATGTGCAACTTCACCTTTCTCTTTTGCATGTGCGGGGAGAAATATGTCATAAGTCGGGATCACCATATCGCTATCCCGCAAAACCATTTAATGGCCTTGGAAAAACTTGTGGGGTAGCAGGGCCCAAAGCCTGAGAGGAAACTGCCAGCGACCAGGAATAAGAAATAAAGGGGAGCTGGCCTGTGAATGACAGGGAACCCCCCAACTGGTAGAACCTAAGTGAGTTGACCGATTGACCTGGTCAACTCAAAAAATAATTTCAGAGCTCAAAAAGAAAAGGCTCCTCTGCATGCTGCCAACAAGGAATGTGCATAACATGAAGGTTATGCATAAAGGCTTTGGATTTCTCAGATTAGATCTACAACTTAGCTGATAGAAAAATGTCAACAGTTCCCTCTCTAGTATGTAAACTAGGATCATAGTGAACCGAGAATGCAAACAATGACAACCTACACTACTTTGGCCACAATTCATCACCTTGTATTTCGAGTGAGAGTTGTATGTCCACCCACTTCATTGATATATTTGGTAAACTAACCATTTATTCTATACCCATACCATTCCCACAAGTTAATAATAGAATGATTGTCTAGGTTATTCCCATCTATGGATTGACCTAACCTTAGGATTAACCAACTCAATCATTCCTATTCACTAAGAAGCATATCATAACATAGTACTTGAAGAGAAACAAAACTTACAAGTGTAATGGTTACTAAATAAAAACATGAAATATTTAAACACTCAAATATAAATCATTATACCTTAAAATCTTGGCTTCTCCTTCAGATTGAGCTTTTGGTGAAGTTGAAGATGCGTCCCTCTTCATCTTGTTTGGATGAGCTCCTTGTAGGATTGTGGATTGCTCTCCACACTCAACAACACAAGTGATAATATGGATGGATGGGGTGTGATTACAAGTAGATGACTATGGATGCCTAAAATTGACTATAGTGGTGATGCAAAGGATATGATTCAAAGCTATACTAGCAGCATAATATTGCATGGATATGGGATATGAAATGAAGGGGAGGAGACTCCAATTTATAGATTTGAAGGAGGAATGGATGCTTGAGATTGAAGATGAATCAAGGGTTGGGATTTAAAGAAAGAGATGGTGGGGATTGAGAGGACATGGTGTGGAGACCAAGAGATTTGCCATAAATTTGTTTATTGTCTACACACTCCACAATGTACATGAGGAAGAGATCCACAATTACATTGGGAAGACAAAAAAGGAATTAAAAATTCCTTGAGGGAGGACAAGGGAATTAAAAATTCTCAAATAATGAGGTGCATGGGAGAATGGGAATAGAAAAGGAGTTAAAAATTCCTTGGGAAGATGAGAGTGCATGGGGAAGAGGAAATTTGAAATACTTGAAATGACCAAAGTTGGTGCATTTAAAGTTGGGAGTTGAGAGGGGGAAAAGTCATTTATGGGAATCGGTTGACTTGTGGCTAATCATGAGAATTAGGCACTAACAAATGATTAGAAAGAGTGATTAAGTGGGATAATGAGAGATTAAAAGACAAGTGGGAAAGTGATAATTAAAGGAAAGTGAGATTAGGCACTAACAAATGAAACAGACTTCTAGAACAATTAATTAGCTTAAGTGAGAATTAAAGGAAAGTGATTTGTAGAAATCAAATGATCTAGTTAATTAATTGAAATTAATTTTTTTTTTTGATAGGTAATTGGCCGAAGCCTTAATAGCTTTTGATTGGAGCTATGAACCAGTGGGGCCACAGTAGGGGGCCCCATCCCCATTACATATCTTTGAATTATTATTATTATTATTATTGTGTTTGATTAGATTGACCCCAAGACCTTCCCCATCCTATGGAAGGCCAAGAGTCACAACTTAGAATTCCTCTTTAGATGTCCCTATTGGGAGTTGAACTTGGGTCTCCACCATGAGAACCCAGTGTTTTAACCAGTTAAGCTCAATCCCTTGGACATTAATTGAAATTAATTAACTAAAGGGGACTTAAAGGAATTAACAAATTGGATGACTTTAGAAGAATGAGAATAATTGATTTATCAATTATTGGACTATATTAACAAGATTAATTTAATTTAATTTCTTTAATTCTGAGAAGAATAAAGGGAATAACATAATTAAATTAATTAACTATGTAGTAAGGATAAATTAATTAAATATTTAATTCAATTAATTTTAGATGTCTACATTTTGCCCTTCTTTTACACATCGGCAAAATTGGTGGTGGGTAGAAGACAAAAAAGATGCCCCGATGTGAAGATGCGGGTGGTATATGCCCCCTCGAGAATTTAACTAGAAAATTTTAAATTTTTCGAGAAAATTCTTAAAAAAAGAAGTCTGTCTGCACTAAGGGGTTCAAGACTATGGAATGATGTCTACACCTGTGGCGTGATGTCTTTGCCATGGATTTGACGTATCTGACAGAGAGAATTGCCATCTCTGCCTGGAAGGGATGAAAGGGAAAATTGAGGGTTGAGGAAAGAGAGGAAAGAGGTCGGGGGATCATGTAGATGTCGTAGGGATAGCGTAGGCTAACAATAAGCTACAATAGGATAGAATATAAGGATAATGAGGTGAATCTACTAGATGCAGGTGGACCTTGGGCCAATTACCTCTCGGGAGCACTGACAACCGATGATGGTTCTGTACAAGTAGTTGGGGAGAGATGAGTGAGATAATCTCAATGCACTGGGGTTAAAATTCATGGGGAGATGGCCGCAGATTCATGTGCACACTGCCATGATGACAATAGTCATGGAGTGTTGGGATAGAGAGAAATGTACTTTTCACTCACCTACAGGAGAGGTGAGCATTACACTTTTGGATGTCTTGAGGATCTTGAAGATCCCCATCAGAGGTGTCATCCTGCAGTACCAACAAGACCATGGGGACCACTACCTACAACATGTTTGCGAGTGTGACCAGCTACCCATGGATTGAATGAGGATGCAGTTGGGAGAGGTTATGTAGATTTGATAGATTCCATTCTTAGTATTGTTAATTTGTGGACTAGTTAGTGGGTGCATGATTCTTGGCCTAAACGGGCACAGATGCTCGATCAGATGGGGCCGATGTATATACTAGATGTTAGAGGACTGCATAGGGTATGCATGGGGGACCACTATGCTCAGCTAGTTGTATCATGATATGCATGTGTGTGTCTATCGGGGTTACAAGAACGTCACATAGGGGTCACCTTATTACACATTTGGGTATGGGAGCACATTGCAGTGACATAGCCCATCAAAGTTCAGGATCGTCGATGACAATTTCCATATGTAGATCACTACAGAGGCCTACTACATTATATTCAGTTCAGAACACTATGGTTTTGGAGGAGGATTTTTTATGAGCTCATATTCTTAACATGGCAATCCTTCTTGGATAGTGAGAGATGGAGGGAGGATTGGCAGCTAGCATTTGTTTAGATCGAGTGCTGGTTATTCAAGAAAAGTGTTCATGTTATTGATCTGTACTTGCCTCACCAGGTGATGAGATAGTTCGGCCACGTACAAGACATTGTTGGTCACGAGTGCACCCACCCACACATCACACGAAAGACTGCCACATGGGGACAGATGGTGGGGATGCTTGGGGTAAGCCTCAGCTAGACTAGTGTAGACATGATCCCCTGGGATGAGAAATTAAAAGAAGGGGAGTATCCAGGTTGCACAAGTGCGTACACATGCTGGTGGGAGGCCCACGGGCCTGTTTGGCTAAGCATTCCAGGGGTACTAGAGGTGGATGAGATTGCACCATTTGTAGATGAGGTGGTGGGAGGCGAGGGGGATGGTCCTAGAGATAGGGAAGCTATCAAAGGGGGGAGAGGGTAGGGACAAAGGTAGATAGGAGGATACAGAGGGCGAAGACATGCATCACAGAGAGGGAGGGGGGATAGGGTCAACAGGTACCTCGAGTAGAGGTTCCTTTATAGGTACAAGTGCCAACAGGTCAGATTGGTGTAGAGCCAGGACATGATGAGGGTGGGGATGGAGGAGGAGAGCCCATGGATATTTCAGAGGTAGGTGGAAAGGAGGTTGAACAGGGATAGGGATAGAAAGGTGGGGTGCCTCAGACAGACTATGACATGGTCCTAGAAGAGAGAGATACCGAGAGAGCCAGAGAATGAAGTCTAGAGGACCTATTAGCTATTGAGAGATCTAAGGCAGATAGCTTGCAGACAGAGGTGGGTCAGGTAAGCTTGGAGGTTGATGCCCTAAGGGAGGACTTGCAGACTACCGTTACAGGGAGAGATGATCTATAGAGGGATAGGGATGAGACGGAGAAGCTACTGGAGGAGGCAAGGAGTGGGGGATCGACCAGGTAGCTATGAGAGGAGGTACAATGGTTAGATGATGAGGTCAAGACACTTCGAGCCAGATTGAGTAGGAAAGAGGTAGAGGCAGTTAAACCACAAGGAGAGATCCCAAGTGGATTGTTGCAGGTATTGTTGGCATTATAACAGACAATAAGAGATTATTGGCATTTCAATAAGGATATTGAGAAGGTTGTTGATGATTATGGATATAACTGATTAAGGATGTTTATTGTCTTAATATTATTATTTTGTAAATGATGTTAAGGAACTGATTTTCTAATTTAGTATGATGTTGCCATATCTTAAGAAGTATGTTTTGAAGAGAGTTAAGATGTCGGTAAAAGGCACAAAAAAAATATGATGAATAAGGAGAGGAATAAGTTATTCAATGGACAACTATTACCGAGTTAGACAATGATGAGATTATGATGTTTAGATTGTTTTGATATCCTACATATGCTATTGTTTGTAAGGTTAATACTATACTATGTTACCGAGCAAAGAACCTAGTCGATAAACCCTAAGGAATCTAGTCGGTAAACCCTAAGGTTATCGCTATCAGTTAATGAAGGCAAAATGTCTACCGAGTGAAGTTTAGTATTTACCGAGTTGCAACCGAGTAATAACAGAATGCATTGAAAGAATAAAAGCATTATTTAATGAAGGAAGCTAATGAGTTGGTTATGATTAAATGATTATTACAACGTGCATGAAGTTTGTTAAGGGTCTATGGCAATGAAAGATCGACAGGAAGATCTACAGCTCAGATTGAACCGCAATACCCTAGCACAAATTCCAAGGTGGGGTAAAATGTTCTCAGATCAAAGGATACATTGAACCTGGTCAATTTTGAAGATCTGATGGCTATGATTGATCATGGGAAATGTGATCAAGAAGATTCAGTGGTTGGCAAATTGTTTATAAATAAGGAACTGTTGATAAACAATAGATGCAGGCAAGTGTAAGCACAAGGATGCTACATAGTGATTACCGAGCACTGAAGCTTGAAGACCTATTTGATAACAGAGTATTGAGCCCAACAGAAGGACAAGATAAGTCCTATGATTAGATTGTATTGAGAAAATAAGAATCTACTTTAGCATTTTTAGATGTGAAGTTGCAGATATGTTTTATTACTGTTATTTTGTAAAGTGACAGAAAATCTCTTAACCGAGTGGACTTAACAGTCTTATTTGTAAAACCCTCTAGCAAGGTGACATTCTTATTGAGTGTTTGAAATCCTTTAACAAGGTCACTTCTAACAAGGTGAAGATCCTAACAGATCTGAGGTAAATCCCTTAACCAGGTCACATCTAGCAATGTGTTTGTAATCTTTAACAAGATTTGCTTTTAACCGAGCATACTATAGAAGAGTATATTTCTTAGTGGGTCCAAAATCCCACAGTGGTTTTTCCCTATTTGGGTTTCCATGTTAAATCTGGTGTTATATGTTTTGTGATCTTATCTGTTTATGAGTTTGCATGCTTTACAATTTTTCTAATAAGGTTACTGAGGTTGAATATGTTGATTTTATGGAAGATTAAGTTTGTATGATTCACCCCCCCCTCTCATCTTGTTAGCTTGGAATTTGTACTAAACATTTAGTATCAGAACTATCAATTGGTATCAGAGCTCTGGACTCCGGAAGAAAAGTTTAAAGGTACTTGAGGCAAAGATCCAAAGATGTATAAGAGGGATGCACCAAAGCTGAACAAGTCAAGTTTCTCTACATGGCAGAAAATGATGAAGCTGTACCTATCAGAAGTTGGAGAATATGTTGGATATTATCTAGAGAATGATTTCATTACACCGAGCACCTATCCATTGACAATGGAAGAGATAAAGGCAAATCAAGAACATATCCAAGCAATGATTGAAATAACATTTGCATTGACTGACTCAGAGTTTAATGATCGAGAAGGTTGCAATGATGCAAAGGCAATGTGGGATAAGCTCATATCTGTGTATGGTGGAGATGAACATGTTCAAAGAGAAAAAGTGGATAGTCTAAGAGGACAACTTGAATCTCTGAGGATGAATGAAGGTGAGAATATAACCTAGTATAGTACAAGATTAAAGGAGATTGTAAATCAAATCAAAGGAGAAGGTGGAACTATTGAAGAAAAAGATATAACAAGTAATTTGTTAAGAACTCTTCTACCAGCTTATGCAATCTGAGTCTCTGCAATCAATGAATTGAGGTCTGTACCCAATATGCCAATTTCTTTAGATGCTACTATTGGTAAGCTACATGCATTTGAGTTAAGTAACTTTGATAACAGTGGGTCATAGGGAAATAAAGTTGAGTCTGCATTTAGTTCTTTTCATATTAATGAATCTGATGATTACAATGATAGAACGAGTAAGTACACTGAAGGGGATCACAGTGGAGCAAGTGATAGATTTGTCAAGAACATGGAAAAGGTGCACAAACTGTATGAGGAAATCAAGAAGCAAGAAGAGTTTGAAGCACTATTAGCTAGAAGGTTACCGAGAGGCAAAGGTAAGTATAAAGGAAAACTACCTTTGAAATGTTTCAATTGTGATAAGATAGGACATATGGTCTCAAACTGTCCTAATAGAGAATCAAGTGAAAAGAGAGATTACCGAGATGACAGACAGAAAGATAATCATTACAGAGGACACCAAGACTTTAGAAGAAGAGATAGAAAGTCATGCCTAATAGCCGATGAGGAATCAAATGATGATAAATCAGACGAAACTGATACAGAGGAAGAAGTTTATGTGGCTATCAAAGATGGATCAGATGAAGAAAGGTATGAAGAAAAAGCTTTAATATCTCATATAAATACTAATGATTTTTGGATCATAGATAGTGGATGCTCACATCACATGACAGGTGATAAACACAAGTTTGTTATATTAGAAGATTATGATGGAGGCTATGTAAGATTTGGTAATGATGCACCATGTCTAGTAAGAGGTAAAGGATCTATAACACTTCTTGACAATGCAAAATGCAATGATGTTTATTGGGTTGAGGTTTGAAATACAATTTTTTGAGTGTAGCACAACTAAAAAACACAGGTTACCGAATAGAATTTCAAAAAGGAATTGTCAAAGTTCATGACAAGCATGGAAAGTTAGCTGCTACCAGGACACAAACAAAATGTAATACATTTCAACTTGACTCAACTCGGAATAAGTGTCTATATGCAAAGATAGATGATACCTGGTTATGGCATAAAAGGTTTTGTCATGTAAATTTTGATAATCTAATCAAAATAAGCAAGAAGCACCGAGTAAGAGGTCTACCGAGTCTTGAGAAACTTGAGAATGCTATGTGCCAAGGATGCCAGATGGGTAAGATGATCTTTGTGGTCCTATGAAAGTTCAGAGTTATTATGGTGATAAATATTTCATATTATTTGTGGATGATTACTCAGGGATGATGTCAGTAATGTTTTTAAAAGAAAAATGAGAATTTTTTCAAATTTTTAAATGGTACAAGGCAAGAGTTGAAAATGAAACAAGAAGACAAATGAAATGTCTTAGATCAGATAGAGGAGGAGAGTTCACATCTGATGAATTTAACTTATTCTGCAATGATCGTGGTATTAAAAGACAAGTCTCTGCACCAAGAACTCCACAACAAAATGGGATAGCTGAGAGAAGAAACATATCTATTGTGGATTGTGTCAGAACCCCGATGATTGAAAAGAAAGTGTCACAAACATTTTGGAGAGAAGCAATAAGCACATCAGTTTACACCCTGAACTGAGTACAACTGAAGAAAGGAACTTTGAAGACACCATATGAAATCTGGTATGACAAGAAACCTAATGTAAGTTATTTTAAAATCTTTGGAAGTAGATTCTATGTTCACAAAGATGACAGAAATGGTAAGTTTGATCAAAAAAGTGAAGAAGGAACATTTCTAGGTTATTCTTCTAGAAGCAAAGCATTTAAATGTCTGATCAAATCATCTAACAAAATAGTAGAAAGTGCAAATGTGAAAATTGATGAATTTGCAGAAAGAAATGATGAAGGAAATTCCAAGGAATTAGAAGATTATGATGAATTTGTCTATGTTCAACTGACAAGTCTTACAGAGAGGACTGCTGAAGGAAATGAAGAGAGTATCCAGTTACCGAGTGATGAAGAAGATCATATAGAGCCTACCGAGCCTTTATTAGCCAATTATATCAGAAGGAATCATGCATCAAGTCAGATTATAGGAGATATGAATGATCCAGTAATGACAAGGAACAAACTGAGACAGAACACATGTCTGATATCTGAATTTGAACCGAGGATAGTGAAAGAGGCATTTAACAGTGAAGATTGGATAAATTCTATGACAAAAGAGATTGATCAAATCAAGAAGAATGACACATGGACACTGGTCCCAAGACCGAAGGACAAAAATGTAATCGGTACAAAGTGGATTTTCAGAAACAAGCTGAATGAAAAAGGTGAGGTCATTAGAAATAAAGCAAGACTAGTTTGCAAAGGTTATGCCCAAGAAGAAGGAATTGATTATGGTGAGACTTTTGCACCTGTGGAAAGACTTGAAGGAGTAAGAACATTGTTGGCATATGTTGCTTACAAGAATTTCAAGGTATATCAAATGGATGTCAAATCTGCATTTCTGAATGGTATATTAGAAGAAGTTTTTATTGAACAACCTGAAGGGTTTGTTGAAGACAAGAATAAAGATCAGGTATGTAAATTGAACAAAGATTTATATGGTCTGAAACAAGCACCTAGAGCATGGTATGAAAGATTGCACTCTTATTTGATCAAGATTGGTTTTATAAGGACAAGTGAAAACAACAATATGTACATAAAGAATGATGAAAATGGAATACTGATCTTAGCCATATTTGTTGATGATATTATCTTTTGTGGAAATGACTCCTTATGCAAGAACTTTGGAAATGAAATGAGCAAAGAATTTGAGATGTCATTAATCGGTGAGATAAAGTATTTTATATGTTTACAGATACTGCAAATGAAAGATGAGATTTTCATTACTCAATCCAAGTACATAAAGGAAATCTTGAAGAAATTTGGAATGGAGGATTCAAAACTAGTAAGTACTCCTATGACTGCCAACTATAAATTATCAAAGAATGATGAATTTGCATCTGTTGATGAGACACTTTACCGATCTATGATTGGAAAGTTGCAATATGTTGTTCACAGCAGGCCAGATATAGCACATGCAGTAGGTATAGTTGCAAGATTTTCTGCAGATCCCAAGGAAACACACATGACAACAATCAAGAGAATTTTCAGATACTTAAAAGGCACTAAAGATTATGTCTTAGTATATCAGAAAGGAAATAACTTTGATTTAAAAGTTTATACTGATGCTGATTGGGTAGACAACATTGATGATAGGAAAAGCACAAGTGGAGGAGCTTTCTTTTTAGGAGAAAGACTGGTAAGTTGTCTTAGCAAGAAACAAGGAATAGCAAAAGCTGAATATGTTGTTGCAGCATTGAATTGTACCAATATAGCATGGATCAAACAACTATTGGAAGGTATAAATGAGAAAGTTACCGAGCCAGTAACTATATTCTGTGACAATACTAGTGCCATTAACATTTCAAAGAATCCTGTTATGCACTCTAAGACAAAACACATCTCTATCAAGTATCATTATCTTAGAGAAGAAGTTCAAGAGAAGAAAGTGGTGTTGGAGTATGTTAGCACAAAGGAACAAATAGCAGATATCTTCACCAAGCCACTACCAAGGGACACTTTTGAGTATCTCAGAAGTCAGTTAGGGGTCCTACCCTATCTTCCATTCACTGAGCGAGTGTGGTGAAAGCATCAATTCGAGGACTCTACAAAATATCTTTTAGGAGTTGATGCTGATTTACACACTTTAGGAGGTTTTCTAAAGGTGTGCAGGAAACAATAACAGGGAACAAGAATTGAAGACAAAATGCTCTAACCGAGACTAAGTTGAGACCGAACAGCAAAGGAAATCACTTCATACAGGAATAAATTATGTTTTATTTTTATTTTTGGCATTGTTGTCAAAGGGAGAGAAGACTAATGTATGGGGGAGAAGACTAATGATGGGGGGAGAGCATTTCAGCATTTCAACAATTTGAATCCAAATCATTTAGGTCAAATCAATTGGTTTTGCCATCAATGCCAAAGGGGGAGATTGTTGGCATTATAACAGACAATAAGAGATTGTTGGCATTTCAATAAGGATATTGAGAAGGTTGTTGATGATTATGGATATAACTAATTAAGGATGTTTACTGTCTTAATATTATTATTTTGTCATTGATGTCAAGGAACTGATTTTCTGTTTTAGTATGATGTTGCCATATCTAAAGAAGTATGTTTTGAAGAGAGTTAAGATGTCGGTAAAAGGCATAGAAAGAATGTGATGAATAAGGGGAGGAATAAGTTATTCAATGTGCAACTATTACCGAGTTAGACAATGATGAGATTATGATGTTTAGATTGTTTTGATATCCTACATATGCTATTGTTTGTAAGGTTAATACTATACTATGTTACCAAGCAAAGAACCTAGTCGGTAAACCCTAAGGAATCTAGTTGGTAAACCCTAAGGTTATCGCTATCGGTTAATGAAGGCAGAATGTCTACCGAGTGAAGTTTAGTATTTATCGAGTTGCAACCGAGTAATAATAGAATGCATTGAATGAATAAAAGCATTATTTAATGAAGGAAGCTAATGAGTTGGTTATGATTAAATGATTATTACAATGTGCATGAAGTTTGTTAAGGATCTATGGCAATGAAAGATCGGCAGGAAGATCTACAACTCAGATTGAACTGCAATACCCTAGCACAAGTTCCAAGAAATGTATGCAAGTTCCAAGGTGGGGTAAAACATTTTCAGATCGAAGGATACATTGAACCTAGTCAATTTTGAAGATCTAATGGCTATGACTGATCATGGGAAATGTGACTGATCATGGGAAATGTGATCAAGGAGATTCAGCGGTTGGCAAATTGTTTATAAATAAGGAACTATTGATAAACAATGGATGCGGGCAAGTGTAAGCATAGGGATGCTACATAGTGATTACCGAGCATTGAAGCTTGAAGACCTATTTTGATAACAGAGTATAGAGCCCAACAGAAGGACAAGATAAGTCCTATGATTAGATTGTATTGAGCAAATAAGAATCTGCTTTAGCATTTTTAGATGTGAAGTTGCAAATATGTTTTATTACTGTTATTTTGTAAAGTGATAGAAAATCTCTTAACTGAGTGGACTTAATAGTCTTATTTGTAAAACCCTCTAGCAAGGTGACATTCTTATTGAGTGTTTGAAATCCTTTAACAAGGTCACTTCTAACAAGGTGAAGATCCTAACAGATCTAAGGGAAATCCCTTAACCGGGTCACATCTAGCAATGTGTTTGTAATCTTTAACAGGATTTGCTTTTAACCGAGCATACTCTAGAAAAGTATATTTCTTAGTGGGTCTGAAATCCCATAGTGGTTTTTCCCTATTTGGGTTTCCACGTTAAATCTGGTGTTATATGTTTTGTGATCTTATCTGTTTATGAGTTTGCATGCTTTACAATTTTTCTGATAAGGTTACCGAGGTTGAATCTGTTGATTTTATGGAAGATTAAGTTTGTATGATTCACCCCCGCCTCTCATCTTGTTAGCTTGGCATCTGTACTAAACATTTAGTATCAGAACTATCAGGTATTTTTTGAGGTTGCAGCCGATTAGTGGTAGTCTAAGCAACTGGCATGGGAGGCTCAGTATTATAAGGATCTATACCATTGGGTAGTGCCTATAGATCAGAGAGCCTCCTCGTAGATTGAGAGAATCTATTCGCATAGGGGTCAAAGCCAATAGTCTGGGGGATCAGTGGGTATGAGGGCGCCTCGGCCACCAACAACAGGTCCATAAAGAGGGGAAGGGGTAGGTGGAGATAAAGAGAGTGCCAGATAGCACTCAAATATGTATGTGATATATATGAGACATGATTTTGGTAGCACATGCACTTGTACTTTATTGTGGACTGTTCATGGCCTTTGATTATATGTTATTGATGTTGATTCTTGATTTGATTATATGATTATGCATGTGATTTGACCTATTTGTGTTGCAGGATGGATGCATATGTACTCTATGTGATGTTCCTAACATGTTTGTGGATGGAGGATGGATGTGCACTATATGATATGTAGTTTTTTTATTTTTTTGTGATATATGTTTATGGATGAATGATTTATGCTATATTGATATTTATGATGTATGTGATACAAAAAATGAATGCCCTATATGAACTTTAATGTTTATGATTTGATGAATATGTATTTTGATGGATGTGAAATGCAAATGTGATGTAATAAATGATACTAAATACAAATATGCAACAAAATGGAATGAATGCACCTAATAAATGTAACTAAAATGATGAATGAATGTAATGAGTCTAAAATGGATGTGATTACTATGATGACTTTGACTAGATTGTGAATGAGATGTAATTACTAATATAATGCACCTAAATGATGTAAATGCAATTACTATTATGAATGCCTCTAAATAATTGTAAGTAATAATATAATGTACCTAAAATGCAATGCAGTTAGTTTCAAACCCTAACAAGAACCCTTATTCAACCACTAGTATTATGGCTAGGACAAAAAGAAAGTTTTTTGAACTTGTTTTCGACTAACTTACCAAAATGTGATTATCTGCAAATGTTTTAGATTGAATAGTGTGATTATTAATGATTGCAAAGATAAAGGAGGTCAATTAATGGCTCACATTACCATTCGTGTAAGATATTAATGTAATGAACCTAAAATGAACATGAAATACTAATACGACATGGAACTATATGAGATGACAATAATGATTTTGGTAATGTGCCAATCATAATACAATGATACAAGACTAGAAAGAAGAGAGAAAAAGGGGGGAGGAGTGAATAAATTGAGGTCTCCAAAATGCAAGGGGGTGAGATGGGATAAAATGCAAGTGATATGAATGAAATTGGGAGGATTTGTCGTGTATATATGGAGAGAAGACCTAGTTTTTATATTGCCAAGGATTATCTACATCACTGATTATAGGAATCAAAATGTTGTGAGGATCTAAGGTAGGGAATAGACTCTCAGACAATAGATATCCCTTGCACACAATCACACAAACACCATGATGATGTAGATATGTGACTACAGGTTCATACAAGGGAGACGCACAAACACATCATACCACAAAAAACATGCCCCAGTGTACACCAACCCTAGACATACCAAGATATAGCATGATCCTGGCTGCCGTAGATAGGAGTAGTCATAGGACATAAAGATGTAGATCAAAGAAACATACCAAATCATGCAAACAAAATGCACAAGGCCAACTAAAATCTCTTGCCAAGAGTAAGACCTGGGATGGTGGATAATTTGTTGGATAGGGGAAGGATACATCCCGATAGGCAGAGGTGATTGATGGGACTGAATAGGTAATAGAGAAGATGGAATATGCAAGTGAATGTGGATATTAAACTGACTACTGGGATTTGATTGGACTCATGTGGATAGGTGTTTGGATTTCACGCAAGTAAAAAAGAAGCTCAATTTAATGGGATAAGCTCAGAGATCAAGCGAAAGCTCAGTGTGGTAGGATAAAATCTTAGTGTGATGGGATCAATCTCAGTGTGTAGGGGTGATCCTTATTCTCAGTTTGGACAAAGACTCATCATCTCATGATGGTGGGAGATTTTTAGGGTTAGTGGATCAATTTTCCTAATGAAGATACAATTAACCTTGATATTCACCAGTGAGGTGTTCAAAGGTTTATGCGGTGGCGTGTATTAAAGAATGAAGGAGATAACTAGCTGCAAGTGAGCAGGGAGGGGGGGGAATGGATTGGGGATCAAAATGAGAGTCATCCTCCACAAATGCCCTTATTTGGTAAGTAAATTTGGACAATCCTACTTACTGTAGGGGGGATGTAGGTGGGCAAAGGATGTCAGAATATTAATTTTATTATATGTGGAAGGGAAGTGGGGGATAGGGCATGTGGTGGTGTGAAGCAAAATTTGCTCGTAAACACTATGGAAAATTGCGAGGCTACTGGGGGGAAATAGAAATTCTTTTAAGTCTCAGCCCTAAAAATCCAGCTTTGTCCGGATAGACGATGGATCTAGCTTATTTACCTTGATGCCTAGAACCAGGTTTTCACCAAGCTACTTGCCCATAGCACCACAAAGTGGTTTTCACTGATGGACGAATTGATTTTTTACTTTACTTTTTTGGTTTTTTTTCAATTTTTTGTATTTTTCTTGATTTTTTATTTTTATTTTTGAGAAACTGGTGACCTTTGAAGACTAGGCGTAGAATCTCTTTAGGTGCATGATGTTCAAAGGATTGTCTAAAGGATCTCCTTTAGGAGTGGCCAATTGATAGGAACCTTGTGTAATACCCTAAAAATGGTCATCTAAACCATGGGCCCCTAATCTCGACAACATCACCAAGGTCCTAACTAAAAGGCAATTAAATCAATCTTGAGCACATAATTAATTCTTTAATTATCAAACATCACATGGCAAAATCAATTACCCAATATTAATTAAATATTTATTTAATTAATTGAATCATTCCAAGAATATTCATTTTGATCAATTATCCTATTTTAATTTATTAAATATCTTTGCATATTTAATTAATTAATAAATTTGCCATTCAATCATGCAAAAAAGAATTAATTTACTACAAAAAGAAGAATTTATTACAAAACAAAGAGTTGAATTGAAAATTAAATAAAAGAATTGAATTGAGAGAGAAATCAAACTTGAGATATTATTTCTTTTTCTAAATTGAGAATTTGAAATCAGAAAAGCAATTAATTGAATTATTAATTATTCTCTTAAATTGGAACTTAAAGCTTTTTAGAAAAAGAAGTTCAGTTGCATTAAAAAGACTCTTTTCTTGATTAAATTGAAGAATTATCTATTTTTATCACAAATGCATGTAATTGATTTATTATTGTTTTCCAATGCAACTTGGACTTCTAATTCGAATGCATTTCAATCAAACTATAATTGGAATCTATCTCAAGGTTAACTCAACCTGATTTCTCAATTATTTCAATTAATCCTAAATTGAACCTTTTCATCATCTCTCTGTAATTCTCTATAAATTCAGTCATCAGCTCTCATTCTAATACACCCCAGAGATTTTTGAAAATATGTCATTATTATGCTGATTTTGCTCTGGAGTCATTGATTGATTATTATTGCTTTTTTTAGATTATTTGCATCCATCTTACATCCATTATTGCTTGAAGTGATTTTTTGCTTGAATTATTCATCCATTTTCTACATCCATATAGCTTAATATCATATAGATTAAATCCTTCATCTTGGTGTAGTCTAGTCACTGGTATTGCTTATAACAAACTGAGAGCAATCCTATACTCACATCTTGTAGAAGGCAATGGTTCGCTTTGCTATGGTTTATTTTTATTGATTATTGATTACTAACCATGCATATAATGACTTAATTGAAGTGTTGTGCTTGCAGCTATAGGTTCACTTTTTCACACACACACATCTAGCGCCCACCGTGGGGCCCGAGACTACCTTTTTCAGCCTCCAAGATTGATTTTTTCAGGTTTTTTGACTTTTTGAATTTTTGGTCATACACCCTCTGCATCATCTCATACGACAATTTTTACAGGCTGAAACGATAAACTGTAGGTGTCGTACGAACGGCAATATTATATTGTACGAGTAGATATTCTGTCGTATGAGCAGAGATCCTCTGTCATATGAGCAAACATCATTAGCAATCCTATTTCGTGTAGTACTGAATCCTATCTTATACGAGTCGAGACTCTGTCGTACGATTCTGTATTCTCTGGTAAAGAGGCAAATTTCATGATTTTATCATTTTTTTTTATTATTCTGACGACTGACCTTGATTGTTTATCTATCTGTCTCAGAATTTTTCGCAGCCTAACTAGTTTTTGCAGAATGCTTGTCGAAGAATATACTTGTCGCACAAAGACAATATGACTACTAATTCGTTGCCTTTGCAGGTTGCCTAAGGAGAATCGACTAAACATCATGTATTCTTTAAAATTCATTTTTAAGCACCTAACTTGCTATCTGGTTAATGAACAAAATCTGTCTTTCGTGTTTTAGAAAAATCTGAGAGGTAGGAGAGTATTCTCTTGTCTTCTTTTAGACAATCAGAAATCCAAACCCTTGAAGTGCTTTCTTAAGATTGATTGCAACATCTTTAGTAGGCCTGCCCTCCCGAGGAGCTAATAACTCTATAGCCTTTAGGGCCGGTGAGAGGGGAATGACCTAAGTGGGAACGGCTAAACGCCAAGTACTCCAACCCACTATAAAATAACATGATTTGATGAAAATCAAGTCAACGGTAGTGCTCAGGAATAGCTCTCCTCCGTACCTTCGGGTATATTAAACCTTGGTTTTCAAGGTTGGGAGACCTCTTAATTGAGTTTATACCTCGACGCGCTGAATGGACCCCTAACTAAATCCAATTAAAATTAGAAGCTACCCGGTTCACCTTCGAAAGGGAGATAATCTTTGTGTAAGAGAGATAGTAACTCTCCCAAGATACTTGTCATTTTGTGCCCCCATTAGCGTTTGGAGTCGGATAATACGGCTTTGAGAATCCATTGCGTGAGACTCAGCGGCTGTATTCTGATTAGCTATTGGGTGTGTATCTGAGTCTACAAGCAAAGGTTTTCTTGCCTCACTAAATTCCTTAGGGTTTGCATGTTGTGATTGGAGTCACTATTACATACTACTTGTTTTCTGTGTTTTCATCCCTAAAACAAAAACTGGAATACCATAAATTGGAGAAGACAAGAAACAAACTCAGTGAGTCGAAACTGTTCATGTCAAAAACTAGTCCATCCTAAGTCAAAACTCTGTCCATGTCAGAAACTAGTCCATCCTAAGATGAAACTCTGTCCATGTCAGAAACTAGTCCATCCTAAGTCAAAACTCTGTTTGTGTCAGAAACTAGTATATCCTGGTCAAAAATCAGTCCATCTCAGAATTTTTCATACTCAGTTGTCATACTCAGAAGTTAGAAAACTCAAAATTTTAGTCTCTGCCCTGTGAAAAGTTGTGCGAGTCTGCTAAATTATCGTGCTGCACCAGTCCTATGTTGTACGCATCTACTAAATTGTCGTCCTATAGTAGATTCTCTGTCCTACAAGTCTAAATCATTCATCATCCTACACTGTATCCTATCTCGTACGAGGCAGAATCGACCTCAGTCTTTTGTCGTCCTGCACATGCCCATCAGTCGTATGGTACAAGGCAACAACTTGTATGAAAAAGAACTATTGTCATCCTCTAATTGTTAAATTGTCATCCGGTCCAAAAAACCCAGTTGTACGAGTCTCTGGTTTTGTTAGACAGAATAGTTAAACTTGCCTAAAAATAGCTTACAATGAACATAATACTGGTTATCATTTTCCTAAGCATAAAACAGATCAAGATAGTGTACCTCTGCCATTTTTTTTTGTTGCACAATTTGGTCGATCACCCTTCAACTAGTTCAAATCAAACTACTTATCAAACTCAAGTCACTTAGATAACGTCTTACATAAGATATATCGTTCCTGAATCGGACTAAATCTTAGTTACTATTTTAGAATCAACCCAGGTAAACATCTTAGACAGGATAGATCATTCCTGAAATCAGACTAAATCTCAGTTGTTTCTCCTAAACAATAATTTAACTGAACAAACTAGCACTGAAATTGATCTTGACCTCTGCATCAAAAATAAGCTTTGGATCACACTAATCCGTAAAGATTCCTATACAAACTAGGAGTTCCCATAAGAAAGAAGCCAAACACAAGGAACCGGTCTTCACATACCAGCATAATCCATTTCATCAGGAAGACCCACTCACTGACATGCCTTCATCCTCAGGAATACTGATTTTTCATGAACCTTGACTCCCTCCTATATATGAGACAGTATATGACAAAAAAAATGAGGACAATGATAATGTTCATGAGAGTGATGATTCCTCCTCTAGTGATGCTGATCAAGATGCTGAACCTTCTGAAAAAGAAATTCTTGACTTGCAAAAGGACAAAGACTTTAGAAAAGTGATGAATGCTATCCTAGCTAGAGAGAAGGAAGACTATATCTTAAGATTAGCAAGACAAGGTGCCAAACTTCCTATTGGATATGATGTTCAGACACTTGTCACCAAAAAGGAAGATTCATCTATCCTCACAGTACACAAACAACTACTAGCTTTGAAAACTGAGATCACGGAATTGAAGAATAAGGATAAATCCCCGAAGCAATATTCCCTAGAGACAGTATTCCCATTTCCATTTGACAAGAATCTATACATGCCTCCATTTCCTTCACGAATTGAAATCCCAAAATTTGACAAATATGATGGTATCTCAGATCCCCAAGATCATATCAAAGAGTTTTGTGCTGCCTGTATGGAATTCATGCATGATCACACCTATCTCATGCATCTTTTCTTGAGGGGTCTAGGACGACAAGCCATGGAATGGTTCTCAAGTCGACCTCAAGGAATAAGATCATTTGAAGAATTAGTCCAACTATTCTTGCAACAATACTCATACAACATTCAACATCCTGTGACTATGATCGATCTTTGCAATACTAAACAAAAGACGGGAGAACCTTTTCTCACTTTCCTCCAGCGTTGGAGAAGGATGTTCTCTAGGTATGCACGACCTATCCTAGACTTTAAGAAAATGGATATATTTGTCAATAGCTTGGTCCCATAACTGAAATATAGTATCCAAATGCAAGTACACCCATCATTTAATAGGATGGTAGACAACACCATTCGAATGGAAGATGTGATCATCAAAAAAGGGGATATTTCACCTAGGAAGGAAACACAACCAGCATCTAGCTCTAAAGAGAAGAGAAAGTATTGGAAATTTGGCAAGGACAACAACAAGAATGTTGTTAATGACGGAGTAGTAGATACTGTTAAAACCACCTCACAACCCACAATATTCAACTTGGGTAGTGGTACACAAGCACTCAAAGCTGCTGGAACTACAACAGAGAATACTCCTAAGAAAAAAGAATGGTTCAAAGAGAAACCTTGGCTCTCTAAACCTAAGCGTGATTTCACTCCTCTTGAAGAATCATATGAATCTGCTTTCAAGACTCTATTGGCAAACAACCTAATAACGCTACAAGATAACTCCAGACCATAAGATCCAGAAGTCAAACCAAGATGGTGGAGAGAAAATGAATACTGTGACTTTCATCGGAATAAGGGTCATAACATAAACAATTGCATGAAACTAAAACGTGAGATTCAAGATCTCATAGATGCTGGTAAAATCATTGTTGGAAATCACCCAACCAACGCTGATCACAAAGCATTCAAAGATCCTTTACCTGTTTACGAACAAGGTGACTCATCAAAAACCAAAGGAGGTGCTAAAGTCAATTATACTTATGCTAGCCAGGACAACGTTATCAACATGATTGAAACTTCACACTCAGAATATTGCAATGTGATTATAGTTCAAGATAAACCAAATGAATCACGATATGCAAGAGCTCTGACCCGATCTCAAAAGAAAGTCACTCTCCAAGGAGCTAGTTCTTCCACTCTGGCTCAAGAAAACTCAATAGCCTTACCAAATAAACAAAAGGAATCAACCTTCGACAAATTTAAAAGGTTAACTTTGTCATCATCCTCTAGATACAGTGTAGTTGAATAGTTAAAAAGGACAAATGCTCAAATTTCAATTTTTGAATTGCTACAACTCTCATCTGCTCACAAGGAAATCCTAGACAAAGCATTGCTCACTACCAACATTCCAAAAGATTTAGACATTGATCGATTTCAATCTATGGTGGGTCATCTGACTTCACCTCACTATTTGACCTTCTCTGAAGAAGATGACAATTCATTAAATCATCCACATAACTAGCCATTGCATATTGAGGCCATGATCCACAAACATAGAGTCAAACATGTTTTGATAGATGGAGGTGTGGGGTTGACTATCTGTACTTACCATCTGCTTACACAACTAGGATTCTCTAAAAATGTCATTGATCCAGGCAAGAAAATAACAATTAAAGCCTATGATGAGGAAGAAAGGACCTCCAAAGGTCTGGTATCATTACCAATTAGAGTAGGACTAGTAGAGAGAGATGTCCTTTTCCAAGTTCTTGATATTCCATTGTCATACAATATTTTACTCGGTAGGCCGTGGATTCATGAAATGAAGGCAATACCGTCAACATATCACCAATGCTTAAAGTTTCCTTATAACGGAGCTGAAGTTAGTATTCCTGCTGATATAAATGTCATCTATAATGCATTGACAAAAGGTGCAGATACTTTTGTGCCTCATAATAGGGCAGCCTCTCCAAATGAAGATCCAAAAACATTGATGAAAGACTTAGAAAAGAAACTGAAGATTACAGATACCGGCATGGATGGCTACAAGATAGAACCGGTGCTATCATTAGTTTCTCTCCCTCCATCGCCAAAATAGTTGGGCAAACCATCAGAGGCTATGATAACACAAACTTCACCTCTGAATACCATATATGATGGTATCTTTGTACAGTCTTATACCTCCTTGGTCGATGAAATAGAAGAAGATGTTGTGCTTAATTGGCTCTTTAAGGAGGACAGCCAAAATGAGGAGGTACGACACTGTGAGATTTCCTCAAAACAATATGGTCCTGGCTATAAAATGATGCAATGTATGGGATACTCAGGTACTAGTCCTCTAGGTAAACAAAAGGAAGGTATTACTGAACCAATTCAGCTATAAACCAAATCCACAAATGATAAGGCTGGACTAGGATATAATCCGAAAAAGACATTAGACCAAAAACATGTTTCTAAGTCTAAGTGCTCGAAAAAGATATCGCCTTTAACATTACATGAAGAAAACACTCAACAAACAAAAGTAGAGTGTAGAAAAGAGAAAGAGGAATCAACAGTCAAGAA
Source organism: Cryptomeria japonica (assembly GCF_030272615.1). Classification (NCBI taxonomy): domain Eukaryota; kingdom Viridiplantae; phylum Streptophyta; class Pinopsida; order Cupressales; family Cupressaceae; genus Cryptomeria; species Cryptomeria japonica. Next base: position 347,678,280 of record NC_081405.1, on the reverse strand, counting down.
GGAAGAAATGGTCAGTGCTCAGGCTTCGATGGTATGAGCTAAGATAATACAAGAAATTGAGGTTCCTGAGGATATAAGAGATGAAGTGGTAAGAATCAGAGAATTGTTTGCACCATTAAAAGATCCAGTCACATATACTGGCACGCAACAAGTAGATGATTCAGAGACTGATTCAAACGAGTATGAATGGGGTCCTGACTATCTTTCAGACACATCCGCTACAGAAACTCCAGAAGAATCTAGTGGTGTCATAGATGATACTCAAGAGCTAATGCGCATAAAACTAGAGAGGGAAATACAAGAAATTAGACAAAAGAGGCAAGAAAATTATGAAAAAGGACTAAAAATAGGAAGAATACTAGAAAGCTTCTCATCTATGTGTCCTTATCCTAAAACAAAACAAATCAGTTATAGCACTACACAGGAAGAGTTAGAAGCTGCAGAACAAGAACTAGTTATCAGTCTAGAAGAAGCTAAATGGAGTAGATGACAACAATTTACAGAAACAATGAGATCATGTCAACAGGTGTGTCAGATACAAATGACAAATGAACCACGACATGAAGGAACTTGTAGCATTAAAGATGTCGGCATTGATACCATACATATGCTTACTAAATCATCTGAACGAGGATTGGAAACCTTATCTGATGACTTTGATGACTCTGATGACAATTCTATTCATGATGATATCCACTTAGACTCAAAATCAAAATCATCTGATATAATCAATGAAAAGTTGCCTACTCGTCTTATTGCTGTTAAACCACGATACGAAGTCCAGTCTGGTATAGTAAATGATGTTACAAGTATGCCTATTGGATTAGATCGATTAAATATTAACATGAATTTTAATAATCATGATCTGATTCTTCCTGGTCTTGAGACACTTACGTAGGGTATACTTCTAGAACTCAACTTCTTGATCTACAGCTGTGATAACAATACTATGAATGCTCTCGAACCTATAAAAAATTTATCCTTAGTACATCCCGAATTGATTGATTGTACTTTACAGAACCAACCCATGAATATACCTACTTTTGCCAATGACTATACATTATCCTATTATCTCAATGTAGTCGAACCTATAGACTCTTCCACCAGTGAACAGAGTGAAAATATGACTGAAGCAGATGTCAAGTATCTTAGTCGCAAAAACAGGCAAAATAAAAATAAAAGATCTGATGGCGAAAACCACATTGTGGCGGTGTTGGAATCTAAAAAGGAGAAAATAAAGGACATACCTAAAGGTGAAAACCTCTCTAAGGTGCCTAAAGGTAAGATACTTGATATACTACCAAGTCATTTTCAGGAAAGGTCCTCCATATTGATCAAGCCAACTCAAATAGTGAACATTGGGAGTTAAGAGACACCACATATCATTCATGTAGCTCAATCACTATCAATAGAAGAATTGAAAGAGTTCACCCAGCTATTCTTAGAAAAGAAAATAAACTTTGCATGGACGTACTTTGATATGTTGGGCTTGGATCTTGATCTCATTATGCACCATCTTTGAATCACACCAGGAGTAAAACCAGTTAAGCAAAAACTCTGTAAGATGCACCTGCATGTAGTGTTACTGGTCAAGGCTAAACTAGAAAAACTACTCAAAGCTGGATTCATTAGAGCTATAGATTATGCTGAATAAATTTCAAACATAGTACCTATATCAAAGGCAGACAAATCTATCAAAGTTTGCACTGACTTTAGAGATCTTAACAAAGCATGTCCAAAGGATGATTTTCCATTACCAAATATTGATATGATAGTCGACATGACCACGGGGTATGAAATGTACTCACTAATGGACGGATTCTTCGGATACAATCAAATCAAAATAGCTCCTGGAGATCAGGAAAAGACAACTTTCACCTATGCATGGGGAACCTTTTTCTAGAATGTCATGCCATTTGGGCTAAAGAACGCAGGAGCAACCTATCAAAGAGTAGTCACTACAATTTTTCATGATATGATGCACAAGAATATGGAAGACTACGTTGATGATACTTTAGTGAAAACTATGAAAAGATCAACACATATTCAAGAGTTAGGTCCTATCCTTGACAGAATGGAAAAGTTCAAACTCCGGTTAAACCCAAGGAAGTGTGCATTCGGAGTGACATCTAGTAAGCTACTTGGATACATTATTTCAAAAAAAGGAATTGAAGTTGATCCTGAGAAAGTCCAAGCCATAATGGAAATGCCACCTCTAAAGAATATCAATCAAATGAGAAGTCTACAAGGACATCTCCAGTCTATCAGAAGGTTCATTTCTTAGCTAGCAGACAAGGCTCAACCTTTCACGAAGGTACTAAGGAAAGGCGTCTTATACAATTGGGATCAAGAATGTGAGCAACATCTTTGGCAAATCAAAGAGTATCTGTCAAATCCACTGATCTTAATGTCACCTATTCAAGGTAAACCACTAATCTTAAATATATCAGCAACAGATTCATCACTGGGGGCACTTTTGGCGCAACAGGATGACAACAAAAAGGAAAGAGCTATCTATTACATCAACAGGACATTGGTGTCTTATGAAATGAATTGTACTATAATATAAAAATCATGCTTAGCATTGGTCTTTGCATCACAAAAACTAAGACACTACATGCTAGCACATTCTATCAAGTTGGTGGCTAAAATTGATCCACTCAAGTATCTTCTTAATAAAGCGACACTCATAGGAAGATTGGCAAAATGGGTCATGATTCTTACAGAATTTGACATTGAATAAGTGGAACATAAAGCCATAAAAGGACAGGTAATTGTTGATCAACTTGCTGAAGCTCCACTTGAGGATACTCAACTGCTACACATCGAGTTCCCAGATGAATCAATAATGCATCTTACTCAACAACCTTGGAAGATGTTCTTTGATGAGTCCTTTACTCAAAATGGTTCAGGTGCTGGCATATTATTCATTACTCCTAAAAAGTACTCCATCCCAAAATCTTACAAGATTTTATTTTCCTGCACAAACAATATTGCAGAATATGAAGCCTTGGTAAATGGGATAAAGCTAGCCGTTGAATAGAAGGTTGCTGAATTACATATTTATGGAGATTCTCAACTGGTCATTAATGAAATCAATGATACATATCAAACTCGAGATGAGAAGTTGATACCTTACAAGAGAATGGTGGACGATCTCAAGAAGTACTTTGCTTTTGTGTCATTCCAGCAGATCCCAAGGTCCACTAACAGAGCAGCAGATGCTATGACCACTCTGGCATCCATACCTGAGTTACAAGAGTTCAATGCTCGCTTTGAATTCCTGGTGGAAGAGTTACATTACCTGGCTTATGATTCCCCTAAAACCCAAATAGTCTGTTCTATTATTAGACATGACTCATCCAGATATAGCCACATCTACTCCTATCTATGTGACCAAGTTATTCCTAAAAATCTTACCTGAAATGAGAAAAGAAACCTAACTCGAAATGCTTCGTGGTATGTTATCATAGCTAACGATTTATTTAGATGAGGTTTGGATGGTACATTGCTTAGATGTCTAGAAATTGAAGAGTCTAAACGTGCATTATCGGAAGTCCATGAAGGTATTTGTGGATCTCATTCAAATGGTTTTACTTTAGCTCGGAAACTATTACGGGCTGGCTACTACTGGTCAGATATGGAAAAAGAAGCCATAAAATTTGCTAAGACTTGTGAGAAATGTCAGCTTCATGGAAATCTCATACCCGCCCCGGCGAGGGATCTCATACCATTCATTACACACTAGCCTTTTCAGCAATGGGCCTTTGATCTCATTGGTCAGATATATCCTGCATCATCCAACGAACATAAATTCATCATAACAGCCACTGAGTATTTCACCAAGTGGGTAGAGGTGGTTCCGCTCATCAAAGCAACTGGTAAACAAGTCACCTTATTCATCCTAAACTATATTATTTGCAGGTATGGGATACCTTCGTCCATTGTGACTGATAATGGAGGATAGTTCAAGAATAAAGACCTGGATGAACTTTGTGAGAAATTCAAAATAAAGCAACACTGGTCATCAGTATATTACCCTCAAGGTAATTGACAAGCCGAGGCATCTAACAAAAACCTACTGACTATCTTGCACAGAACAGTGAACAAATCCGGGAAGGATTGGCATCTGCAGCTCAATCTTGCACTATGGGCTTACAGAACAAGTATCAAAACACCTACTAGGGCTACACCTTTCTCTTTGGTGTATGGGTCCGAAGCAGTATTACCTATTGAAGTAGAAATACCATCTCTAAGAGTTTTGTTGCAAGGTCTTGTTACTGATGAAGATCATAGAATATCTAGATTGCAAGAACTCGAACTGCTAGATGAACGTCGGCAAGTGGTGTTTGATCATCTCAGAGTGTACCAAAAGAGAATGTCCAGAGGATATAACAAGAAGGTTAGATAAAGAGAATTTCAGGTTGGAGACCTAGTACTAAAAATGGTCATCTTAACCATGGGCCCCTAATCTCGACAACATCACCAAGGTCCTAAACAAAAGGCAATTAAATCAATCTTGAGCACATAATTAATTCTTCAATTATCAAATATCACATGGCAAAATCAATTACCCAATATTAATTAAATATTTATTTAATTAATTGAATCATTCCAAGAATATTCATTTTGATCAATTATCCTATTTTAATTTATTAAATATCTTTGCATATTTAATTAATTAATAAATTTGCCATTCAATCATGCAAAAAAGAATTAATTTACTACAAAAAGAAGAATTTATTACAAAACAAAGAGTTGAATTGAAAATTAAATAAAAGAATTGAATTGAGAGAGAAATCAATCTTGAGATATTATTTATTTTTCTAAATTGAGAATTTGAAATCAGAAAAGCAATTAATTGAATTATTAATTATTCTCTTAAATTGGAACTTAAAGCTTTTCAGAAAAAGAAGTTCAATTGCATTAAAAAGACTCTTTTCTTGATTAAATTGAAGAATTATCTATTTTTATCACAAATGCATGGAATTGATTTATTATTGTTTTCCAATGCAACTTGGACTTCTAATTCGAATGCATTTCAATCAAACTATAATTGGAATCTATCTCAAGGTTAACTCAACCTGATTTCTCAATTATTTCAATTAATCCTAAATTGAGCTTTTTCATCATCTCTCTGTAATTCTCTATAAATTCAATCATCAGCTCTCATTCCAATTCACACCAAAGATTTTTGAGAATATGTCATTATTATGTTGAATTTGCTTTGGAGTCATTGATTGATTATTATTGCTTTTTTTAGATTATTTGCATCCATCTTACATCCATTATTGCTTGAAGTGATTTTTTGCTTGAATTATTTATCCATTTTTTACATCCATATAGCTTAATATCATATAGATTAAATCCTTCGTCTTGGTGTAGTCTAGTCACTAGTATTGCTTATAACAAACTGAGAGCAATCCTATACTCGCATCTTGTAGAAGGCAATGGGTCGCTTTGATATGGTTTATTTTTATTGATTATTGATTACTAACCATGCATATAATGACTTAATTCAAGTGTTGTGCTTGCAACTATAGGTTCACTTTTTCACACACACACCTTGTCGATATTTTGTTGTGATCATATATGGTCCAAGACAATTAGGTTCAAACTTGCCTTTCTTCTCACGATCCTGTAGATTTATTTAATTTTCCATAAGGACAAGATCACCAACATCAAATGATCAAGTTCAAGCCTTTTTGTTGTAGCTTAACCGTAATTAATTCTAATATACCCAAAGATGGATCAAGCCCTTGAGGTGCCTTTCATCTAGTAGTCCAGGCTCTTGGAATCTAGTAACTCTGTATTCTTCTTCAAGGAGAACATTTTGCAGGGAGACCCAAAGGGAAGGGATATCGATCTCAAGGGGGATGACTTCAGAATCTAAGATTAGGGAATATAGGGTGGCACTTGTGGGTGTGCGACTACTTGTGCGATAGGCCCCAAGTGTAGGGTGGAGTCGCAAGTGCCAATCATGACCAACTTCATTGACTATTTTCTTGAGGATTTTGATAAGGGTTTTTTTCAAAGCCTCATCTTGACCGTTACCTTGCAGATAATATGGAGTGGAAAATCAATGTTGGATGGAGATTTCCTGACATAATTCCTTAACATCTTGATTTTTGAAGGGTTATCCATTATTTGTGATGATTACTTTGGGAATTCCATAGCGACAAATGAGGCGATTGAGGATGAACTTAGAAATTTGTTTGCCACTTCTGAAAGTGAGAGGTATGGCTTCCACCAACTTAGTGAAGTATTCAGTGGTAGTATTATGAATTTGTGTTTGTTGGATGAGGCAGGGTGGATTTTCCCTTTGAGATCGAGTCCCCACTGAGAGAAGGGCCATGGTGTGATAAACGGATATAGATCTTGAGAAGGTGCATGAATTTTGTCACCGTGTTTCTGACAATGGACACATTTATTCACATAATGGTACGCATCTTCTTTCATTGTAGGCCAGTGGTATCCTATGCATAAGATCTTCTTAGCCAATGTGAGGCCACTTGAGTGTGCTCCATAAATACTCTTGTGCACTTAACATAGTGGTCATTCAGCCTCCTCTTTGTCTAAGAACCTTAGGAGGGATCCATCAAAATGCCTTCAAAAGAGGGTATCACCAAGGATAGTATAGTAGGCGGAACGGTGGATGAAGGTTTGTTGCTGGGTTTTAGTGAGGTGTGGGGGGATGATGTTGTCTTGTAAGTATGTGAAGGTTTCTTGATACCAAGGGGAGTTGAGACCAATGAGGACACACACCATTTCAGATTCGGGGACATCATATGCCAGAATTAGGAGTTGCTCAACCAAGAACTCACAATTTTGACTATTTGCCAACATTTGTAGGAGGCAATCAATTGTATCCATAGCATCATCAACATGATCATTCATTTTGTTGGTGCCCAAAACCACAGATTGGAAAACCCAAAGACTTGCCAAATCCTCAAGCAGTCCAATCAGCCTTGGCTAACGAACAAGGATAGTCAAAGACTAAATCCCTCTGCACTTTAGGCTCCACTAAACCTAGGAGGGTGTACCTCACACTCTCAAGCACAAAAGAGATTATTTAAAGTGGATTTAAGCCTTTTAGAAAATTACAAACTAGCAAATTGTTGTCTGCAATTATGCTTTATTATGTGCTTTAAATAAATGCCCTCAAAAATAAATGATTGTGAATGTATATTGAAAATGAGATTGCTTTCAAGACCTAAAAGACATATGCTTAGATCAATTCATATAGGATTTGGAAGAAAGTTTTTCTGTCAAGGACCTTGAATGCATACAGATCAAAACCTTAAAAAATCAATAACAGACCAATACCTCTATCTAGGGATATATATGACACTTTGTGGATAGAATACCTTATCAACTCAAGAGACAATTTATCATCAACTATGAAGGTTCAGTATGCGTTACACAAACAATAAGAACTCAATCTTTCACTTAATGCAATAGCATGTGATTCACATCATAACAAATATATACACAGATTTATCAAGAGGACAAAGATAATCATCAACACAAAAGTGTGCACAATATTTGGAAAAGAAACAACGAACCTTGTATATTAACCTTCAAGAAATGATTGCATACATAAGCTGCACTTCTATGTACTTCATTATAAATTGCTTGCACAAAATGCAAATGACTTTCAGTCTTTACAATAGCATGATGTTCTATGAAAAATCCCCCTTTTACAATTAAAATTGACTCCATATAAATATGTGAACCAATCAATATGAATGAAAGGACACACCCTTCCATTTATAGAAGGAAGCTACATATAGTTTGCTTCCCAAAGGACACACCCTTAGGTTTAATAAATGATTACAAATAAGAACCCTAAAATACATACTAAATAAAAACTTTAATAATGCTCTTCTCAATCTCTACTTTGATAACATTTCATCTCCTGCACATAAGATGGACTTAATCAAACCCCTTGATTAAATATATTTCATTCAATTAGGTTTTAATTTGAAAAGTCCACAATATTTATATAAATACTTGTTCAAAATAATTCAATAAAACCAAAGCGTTTATATTTTAAGAAAATATTTATCAAACATAACATCCATTGCATAAAATAACACTTTACCCTAATATAAATATTCAAATAACTGATTTCAGGTAAAAAACATATATAAGCTTCATCTTGTGTTCCAATAAGAACATAAGGTAATGATATCTGTAAAAATATACTTCTGTTTCAAAATAACATCTGCAGAGAAGACTTCTAATCAAATTATAAGAATACTTATTCACCTTTTAGGGAACTTGAATTAGGTTGGAAATATCTCATCACATGAACATACCCTTGCAAATACCAATCAAATCATTAAGTACATGATATAAATAATATACCCTAATAAATATATTCAATTTATAAACTTAGGGCAAATAAAATGCATATGGAAGGATCACTTAAATAAATAAATGCTTTTCATCATTTCACTTATGGTAAAAATACATTTTCTCCAAAAAAATAATAATCATGCTTTGATCTTGCATAAAATCAACCCTAATATATACATGTTCCATTTTATTCACTTAGGGTGAAAAATATAAATAGTCAAATGATAATATCAAAATGCTAAAATTTACTAGGTCATCAAATTAGAGAATTAACCACGGTAAAAGCACTTATAAAATATAACTTCCTTTGTGATAAAATATATCCCTTTATAACCTCTCAAAAGGTAATTTCAAAGGATAATATCAAAAACTATTATTATCATATCAAATGTTGTAAACAAGATTTCTTTTACCAAGGTGCTCCTAAAAATCATCAAATTATAATATCAAAACATTAAATTAAATTTCTTGAGTAAGGGATACTTCCTGTTAATATCCACCCAAGAAATATAATTTTTGCCTATAGTATCCTGCACAAAACATAAGAAAATCAAATAGCTTGATTGGTCATATGTTCCTATTTCATAGGGATATATTTAATAAAATCATTGATAATATTTTCCTCATGCAGATAAAAATATTTTCCCCCTAAAGAGACATATGATCTTTGCACACAATTAGGGTAAAATGTTTCTAATAAAAAATGATATTAACATAAAACTCCAAAAGTAAATGGAAACTTCTTGAGTAAACATTCAAATAAGGATATTAAAGATTTGAGAGTGTTTTTACTTTCACTTGAATATTTTCCAAAGTAACAAGAAATTTGCCATAATAACCTATTGAAAGTAATTTTACCTTTTAACTTAATAAATCAAAAGCAAAGAATAAAATACATTACCTTTTTGCAAACAAAAATAAAAAATACATACCTTCACGCTTGCTTTATCCATCAGGGAGATTTCTCTAATCGGGATAGCATGCTTTTAGTCATATCGATGCTCAATGAGTTATTATTTCTATTGTTACTTTATCGGTATAGTTTTCACCAATATTCCCACAGGCGTTCTTATCTTTATCGAGGGTCAGAATAGCCCTGTTCTATTCCTCCCGAAGTCCCAATGCCTATAAGCTTACACCTTGCAAAGATTTATCCAGATAGCCACTCCATCGGGATATTGGTGAAATGAGTTTTTAGTCACCCCGATACCCGATAGGGTTAGGGTTGTTTAGCTCTCTTATATGGATAATATTTTTCCCTCTGAGTTACAAGCTAAAATTTGAGCATGTTGCAGTCATTTTTGAAGGGTATCGATCACTCTTTCTTTTTCACTAATTATGGCCATCGCTCGCTCCACTCCTTGATCAATTTTAAGCCTTTCATGGGGAGATGAATCCATAATACTTTCTATCTGCTCAAATGTATCTTCCAAAGCTTGTTCTCCTTCAGTCTGTCATTCTCCTCTATAAGAAAGGTTAATCTATATTTTAGTTCTTCTATCTCTTGAGATATATATTGCTTGAGCGAGGGAGATATAGCCTACCTGGTTAATCGTTCTCATTTGACAGGTAAGGTAGCTTAGTTCAGTTTAGTATCATTCCCAGTCTCTAGCTTCACCTTGAGATGGCTACACCTTTTCATTACTCCACTTGGTGAAGGAGGTACGGAACTACTTCCTTATCCTTTGAACGGGGTGCGAGAACTATGTCTATTTCAACCTAGATGGTGTGCGAGGACACGAGGTTCAGCTTGCACTTATTCTAATTCTTCTTTTCTTATTCTAGTGACACTGTTTCACGAGCACAGGTTGAACAGGATGAGTGTTATCCACTTTTGACCTTATCATATCATTCTCCTGGTAGTTAGTTGATGGAGATCCAAGAGATTTCCTTTCCAAAGGTATATTGGCAGAAGATGTCCCAGCACGACCAAGAAAATCAACCATGCAGCCGTAAATCCACATTGTAGGTGTGATCTGATAACAATCCCTTATGCATTTGAAAAAATGCCATCCTTTGTCTACTAGACCTGCATGGCAGCGTGCGGACAAAACACCAACAAAAATGATACAATATGGGTCGATGCCATACTGCTTCATCTGATCGAAAATTTTAAGGGCCTCCATGTCAAAACCATAAATGGCATATCCCAAGATCATCACATCACAATGAGGAAATTCGTCAGATATACTGCATGCATCCTCTATGTTCCCACATTTATCATACATGCCTTAAAAACCTCTGTTGATAAAATGCCTACACCTTATCGGGGGATCAAGAAGATTTGAAAATGCCTACACTGATACCCGATGGGTTTCACTTCGCATTTCTTTTCTTCAACACATTTTATAATCATTTGTTTAAATGATTAAAAGATTAATGCCTCATGCTATAAGACTTCTCCTATTTTGCTTTATAACGTTCAAAGTCTTTTATTCAAAAGATTTAAATTATTTCTCCAAAAGATGCTCTCATATTTTAAATCATTTATGAAAATTTGAAAGCCATTAGCATATAGTTGAAACATCTCTTACCCCTGCACCAACCACACTCAAAGATGTATTAATTTTGCAAAATATCATTTGACCTTTTATAACACAAAATATTTAATGAATATATTATAACATTATGGTATCAACCTCAAGGGAAATGACCTATAAATCAAGACGTCAAACTTAATATATTGAGGTAGGAAAAATTTGGATAATATAAAATAAAAGGCTTTCATGAATGCATATGGCTTCAACATTTTGTACTAGGTTAGATATAACCATTTCGTAACACGATCTGCTCATTGAAATATTCCTGCACGAATGGAGTATCCATCATGTCTTTAAAATATCGTATATTGCATTTGGATTTATTCAAAAGACATATTGAATATGAAAATTGAAATACTTGAATATAAGCAAATTTAAAAGGCATCCTACTTTGAGGCAAAATAATTAGGGCTTGAGAGCGTGCACCTCGAGATTTGAATTTGTGCAAAACATACTTACCTCAAGTTTTGATTGCATCATAAGTTACTAAGGGCTAATCATAGGCGATACATGCAATCGCATGGAAATTTTTTCCTTCTGACTGAATACGGAACTCTAACATTTGAAAATTTTAGGGTTCCAACATGTTCTAGGTATTTGATCAAACTGGATAAGAGTGAAATGTTGCTTAAGGTCTTCTACCAT